>NC_135786.1:213680000-213840000 GCF_051106095.1 Pogona vitticeps | reverse complement strand
CATACTACCCCAGGACACTTAAAGCACTCTCAGTGTGGTTAACAATTTAATTACCCTGTTTTCCCGAAAATAAGACTTAACCTGAAAATAAGCCCTAGTATGATTTTGCAGGATGCTTGTAATATAAGCCCTACCCCCAAAATAAGCCCCAGTTAAGTGAAACCCTGTCCTCCACCATTGTGCAGCTACCAGAAGATGACATGCCTGTATTTGCATAAATGTAGATTGTTGTACATGAAAAAAAAATCCCCTGAAAATAAGCCCTAATGCGTTTTTTGGTGCAAAAATTAATATAAGACCCTGTCTTATATTTAGGAAAACATGATATGCAGGCTACATATTGCTGCTCCAGCATGTTGGGTACTGAATTTACTGATCTCGGAGGGATGGAAGGCTGAGTGAACCTTGAGTCAGATACCTGCGAGTGAAC
Organism: Pogona vitticeps; assembly: GCF_051106095.1. Lineage (NCBI taxonomy): Eukaryota > Metazoa > Chordata > Lepidosauria > Squamata > Agamidae > Pogona > Pogona vitticeps. Next base: position 213,839,570 of record NC_135786.1, on the reverse strand, counting down.
CCAGGTCCTGAGCAGAGTTTTGGCCACAGTACTGCCTCCGGGAGACAGTGGAAGACAGGAGGGCTTCGCGTGCTCTGGTCCATGGGGTCATGAAGAGTCGGACACGACTAAACGACTAAACAACAACAACTGCAGTTTAACCTCTGCACCATGAGGCTCCTCAGTTCAGTGTGGTATGAATGAAGCAGCAAGATGCATCCAGATAAGACCAGTAGAGCCAGATAGAAAACCAGGTGGGATCCTCTTGACTCCCAGCCATTTCTGTAACACTCTACAAAAACATGTAAAAATGCATTTTAAAAGATAATTGGGTTCTTCCTCTCTAGGCTACCTGCTAGTGTGTGGTGTTATGGGCAGCAGCGCTTGCCTCTCTGAGATAGAAGAGGATTTTAAAATATAATAAATAAGCATTACTATAATAGAAGCTGTCATAGCTCCTATCATGGATCCCTGGTCGTCCTTTTTCTCTGTTTGTAGTACCTGTCAGGGAGAGATGAGGAAGTATGCTTAACAGCTGCTTAACTCCTTTTCCCGTAAAGGGGAATGCAGCAATTTTAACAGGGTTAGATTGAACAGAGACAGAAAAGCCTTCAGGGTGAACCAAAGGTCAGGAGGCTATTGTGCTTTTCAGCTACCTAAGTATCCTTGTGGAAAGCAGAGCTGCTCAGCAATAATAGCCTCCTTCATACCACACTGAACTGCTCACCTTTAACATTATCAGCTTCACCATAGTACTTTAAATGAAGTCTGTATCAGCAACACCTGCAGCCTACCTGGTTTTATCAGTGATTTTCCTCCCTCAAATGCAGGAGTAGGGTCTGTTTATAGAACCACTAAAAAAATTAATAATAATAATAACACAGATTGCAAGCTTTTGTTAGTAGAATTTCACTTCTTCAGGCTATGCATCACCCCTTCGTGGATAGTGAAGAAAAACTGCAGGTCAGAGGTTCAAAACTTCATGGCAGATGTCTGTGATGAGTCTGTTTGCATGAGGTGAATTAAATTCAGCTAGGAGGTGTGGTTTCAAGCATCCTCCCTTGTAGTATAGTTGGAATTTTCCATCCCAAACTCCAAACAAAGGACTTGCTAACTACTCTGTGCTCTCTGCACTCCATGCCATCCCCATTGCTTGCTCTTGAAACAAGCAGTTTCTTCTGGGCTGGGGACTAATCTCAGGCAGGCTTAGATGAGCATCTGTCTGTACTATCACAGATTGGTTCCATCCCAAAATAATCTGAAGAATGGGAGCAGATCCTCTCACTTCCTTGTATGCCACTCATATGGCACTTCAATTTTTTTAAATGCCAAGAAAAAAAAGAGGGGTTCCCTTTTTCTCTGAAGAGGTTATTACTGTGAGTACTTTGGAAAAATAAACATATGACAAAGCTGCCAATAAAGTCCATTGGTTCAGTCAGTCCAAAGCTGGTTTGCCAGACACTCTACATTTTCAGAGGAAGGCCTCCCCCGACGCAGGCTACCCATCAATCTATTTAGTTGAAGATGCTAAAACTGAATAGTGACTTTGCAAATCACTTACAATGTGGGTCTTTCCCAATATTGTGCCCTATCTCTCACCCTACGAATTGCCTTTGCATTAAATCATTAGAACCTTTCTCTTCTTCTTCTTCTTCTTCTTCTTCTTCTTCTTCTTCTTCTTCTTCTTCTTCTTCTTCTTCTTCTTCGCAGGAGGAGACAGGAGGATGAAACAACTGGCATTTCCCCTCTTTGTGAATACAGTGGACCCTCTACTTACAGAATCAATCCGTATTGGAACAGTGGCTGCAGGTTGAAAAGTCTGTAGGTCGAGTCTCCATTGACCTACAATGTATTGAAAACCGATTAATCCCATAACCGGCCGTTTTTATTCCATTTTTGTTCCATTTTGTTTTTTTTCTGGTCTGTAGGTCGATTCTCAGGCTGCAAGTCGAACCTAAATATTGCGGCCAGAGACATCTGTAATTCAAAAAGTCTGTAAGTCGAGCCGTCTGTAAGTCGAGGGTCCACTGTATCCTTAAAGGCTGGACTGAGAACCTGCCCACAACTGAATCTGCTACTAGCTGGCACTCAGTGGTAGATTTGGCTGCAGGCAGGTTCTCAACTGGACCTTTAGGAAAAGTCACAAGAAAATAAAAAAATATGCTCCCGTTACTTCCTCTTGTCCCTGCTTCCAGGAGGAAGTTTTCAAATAATAATAAAAAATAAATAGCACAGCACCTCAGCAGTGCCCTAATACAGTGTAAAAACAAATTAACATCCTTGGTCTCTGCACAGAACAGAGGAAGTGTTTACTTTGCTATCTTCTTAAGCTACTCCATGATATGGAAAATTGATAGCAGCAGGCAATTTGTCAGCTGTCAACTGGGTGGTTTCCAGTGATCACACATGTTGAAAACAAACCAAAATGGAGCGATACTACCCATATATAAAAAAGTAGAAGTCCCTGACAGGGACCCAAAAAGGTGCAGGTAGGAACACTCTGGGGTTAGGCTGGTTTGTTCTAGCAATTACATCATGTGATCACCAGAAAAAGGAGTGAACCAGCCCGTCCCTGCAGGGAACAAAATAGCAGGCTAAATGCCCATCTGATTGCACCTTTGGGTACATAGAGGGAAACAAATACTCTGTCTGGGTGAGCTCCTAGACAACTGGCTAATATATTCATATCATATTTGTAGGGATTAGGTACGAAGAATGCTTGTTTTGGTCTGATGAAATCATAAGCCTTATTTAGGTATTTTGTATACGTGGCTACCAAGACCTGAAGGGACCAGCAGGAATGTGCACAGCTGGCTTTAACCTATATCAGCTATGCTTTGAACTGACACATGATCGGCTTCATTCTGAAGTTGGGCACTTATGCAAGGTGTTGTGGGGTTAAGGAAAACTGCACACATTCTTGTTGGCACCCTCATGTGTTGGGCACCAAATGTGCACGCCGATGGGTGGGACCAGAGGGATCTCCCTATCGATGTGGGTCTTTGCGACCTTTCCTGGATGCCCACGCGACATTACAAGGTTGTTCACGAGAATGGCCGAGGGGCGAGGAAAAACAGAGAGCATTTAAGGGGATGCACCCCTATTGTCTGCCTCCGACCATGTTTAGCATGTTTGGTCAAGAGCTGTTTCTCACTTCCAACAAGATGCCTCAACTACATATTTACCCTTCTGCAAAGTGCTAGGCTTGCAGTTAGAAAGTGATAAAAATTATTCCTCTGGGGACACAATCCTACACAACAGCAATGCCTGCACATTCAGTTGCATAGGTTGCACAAAGCCTGTTGTTTCCCTCCCAGTGCCCAATCACCAACAAAATCAAGCTCATTTGCAGCTTCCAGTACAGCAGAAACCATGTGGTAGGATAAAAAAAATGTTCTTTACCTCTTAGGGAAGCTCTACCTCCAACTGTGAAGCTGCTGTCTCATACAATTTGGTCCTCAGATATCCTTTCCGTTTAAATTGAGGATTTAGATTACAGTTAGTGCTTCATGAAAAAGGATTACTAAATTTTCATACTAGTATGGCTAGCTTAGGGCCTTTTACTGTAGGCAACCCTGCTCCTTTAATGGCTTCACACCTTAGTTCAGAATCCATCTGAGCAAATAAAAGTGAATGAGCTTCCTTTTCTTGTACTTCATGACTTGTTTACTTGCAGTGAATATCTGAATGTTTGTCTAGCTGGAATCCCAGTGTGGTTTCCCAACTGAGAACATCATGCAAGCAAGCATGCTTTAATGCTCTACACACATCATGTTCTCATCACCAGCACTGAGCAGAGTCTGTTGCTTAGGACACATATGGAGCAATAAAAAGGCTTTCTGTGCAACTGAAGTTCAGAAATGAAAGATAAATTGAATGAAATTGATTGAGAAAGATTTCCTAGAATGAAGCGAAGTCTCACAGGGCCAACAATCTTCACGAATCAAAAGACAACCAGATATAATTGATTTGCTTTGATTCAAGTGCACTTGGTTTGCATTTGCCAGAAAGGAAGAGACCACACATGTGTACACATTGTGGCTTGCTTAGGCTAAAATTAAGAACATAATATTTTTATACTTTTATGAAATGATAATCTGGTTATGAAGTGTTCTTCTTCAGCTATTAAAAAACAGGGCCACTGGAATTAGCTCAGTGTGTTTAGTATTGAGCAGTCTCATTCGCTGTTATGTGTCACCAAGTTGGAACCTATTAACAACCCTAATAGGCCTAATAGGGCTTTCAAGGTAAGTGATATACTTGAGGAGTGCTTTTACCAGTTCCACTCCCCCAGTGAGTTTCCATAGCCATAGTGTGGATTTGAACCCTGTTCTCCAGAGTTCTAGTCAGTCATCCTATCCACTAACCACACTGGGTATCCTACACACTGGCTATCCCAGTGTGGTGCAATGGAGAGTAGTCCCATTGGTGGTGTAGCAGTGTAGTCTTATTTAAGGCTAAGTAAATTCTATGGATATGCCAACCTAGCAGTTTGAAAGCATGTAAATGCAAGTAGATAAAGAAGTACCACCATGGTGGGAAGGTAACGGTGTTTCCTGTCGAATCTTGCTGGCTATGTGACCACGGAAACTGTCTATGGACAAATGCTGGCTCTATGGCTTGGAAATGGGGATGAGCACCGCCCCCTAGAGTCGAACACGACTGGACAATTGTCAAGGGGAACCTTTACCTTTAATTTCTATTGATATGCAAATGGCTTTTGGCTTGATTTGGAAGGGGGATTGGTAAACATAACTATTTTTCTTGAAAAAACAAACAAACCTGAAAATAACCTCGTCTACCACTAAGACCAGTTCCAAAATCAGGCCAGCCCCACCAGTGCCTTTCTCTCTCCTTGTCAGGCGCTATAGCGAGAGTGAGATCATTTTATTTTGGTTCCGTTCCAGGGTGTGTGATTGCTAGGATTGAACCAAAGTGCTTGGATGGCTGTCCTTTTCGGAAAACTGCTTAGTTGGAAACTTTTGCTGGGCTCTCCTTTGGAGGGCTGGGCAAGGGAGACATTACACATTTCTTTTTAATAGCTGCTATGGTTTTATTAATGCTTTGAAAAGGTGTTTTTTTTTAAGAGTCCTGTCATAGCATCTCTGATTTGCTGTATCAGCATTGCTAAATTTCCCCTCCCTTCTCCCTATCATAAAGAAATATGTCTTGCATCAAAGTAGCCTGGTGGATTTTCAGGAAAATATTTAAATGAAATCAGCGAAGTTTTCAAATTAGATGTAACCATGGAAGCCACTGACATACATTAACCATTAGTTGCCCTGCTACTGCATGACATAAATATTCCCTGGCCTGCTGTTTCCTCACAGCTAAAAGGTCTAGGAACTGCCTTCTCTATCTCCCATTTCAAACCTGTTCTTGACTTAAGGTGATAATATTTCTAACAATGTGACTGTTATGAGAAAGGTTTGCTCTTTCAGCCCACAAAACAGCTACCCTGGATGCTGTTCACTGCTGTGTGAAGGCTACCACTGGTGTTGGGGACAGCTTGCCTGCATAGAGCAGTCTAGGAAAGAAGGAAGAAAAATGTGTGTATAATTCCGTGAGAAGCACAGCTGCAGAACCAGGGTCCAGGTGTCTGGGGACCCTCAGCATGCTCTCCTCCTACTGTGTGCTCTCCTTGTGATGCTAATAGAGTCCTTACATTGTGCTTTGCAGGTAGAGTTCACAGCTTTGGTTATTAGCTTCTGTAATGATCAACGAAAATCTGGAGTGGATTTTCCACCTCTGCCACATTGTGTTACCACGCCTCTGCTGGGAAGACCTTAGAAAAATCAGTTCTTTAGACACCAACTCCCAGAATCCGTAGTTATTGGGAGGGTTTCGGGGTTGTTTCCCAGAAATCTAACTTTTCCAAGCTCTGGGAGGGAGCATTCCTAACAAGCCCAGGCATTTGAAGAAGATACGACAAAGGCAGGTGGTCTGAAAGGGAGTGAAACAGAATGAGAGAAAAACAGAGGGCTGAGAATTCCCATCCAGTGACAACTGAAACCGGGAGGCAGATCAAGACTGTTCAGTTTGCTTCCTCCAGGCTATCCCTGACCAAAAGTCCTTGCTTGCTTCTGCTCTTTTTCTCTATGTATTTCTCTAGATACAATATAAGCTTCTGAAAGATGCAGCCTCACAAACAAATTTTTCCAAGCTCTGGTCATATCACATGATCACATATGTGGCAGTTCATAGAATGTACCATACACTATTTGTTTGTTTGTTTTGCTTTTCTTATGGCAAACTATTTAATGTGAACGGGGGTGGGTGGGGAGAAACTATGTTCCCCAATGGGTTCTATTTGGCTTGCATGGTTATCCTTTCTGTCCAAACATAGAGTAATGTCCTGTATTTTTTAATCCAGCACTCTAGGGAAGATTATTATAAACTCTAAAGCCTAAAAGAAGATTGTAGGCATATTACCCTCACACCAGCTAAAATTTCTGCAAACAAAGCTCAAGAGTACATTGTAGAGACAAACATCTTTAGGCTAGGCCTGAGATATGTACAGTCATATAATTCCTGATAAAAAACTCTTCAAGAAAAAAAGCCCAGTTGTCACAAAAAGGAGAAAATGGTGACCAGCTTTGGAAACAAGTAGGAAAACTTAACAATCTTCCAGACTCACTGAAAAGGTACCATACTCACCCGGTACTCCGTCATGGATCCAATAATTGATGTCTGTTCCTTCACCATTTTCATAGACTTTGGTAACATTGATGGGCTTCAGCAGTTTCATGACCTCCTTTATGATACTACGAGCACTATTACTTCCTGTGAAAGCCAGACCAGTAGGCATGAATGTTCCCTCGTCAGACTCCATAACAATGTTGAAGTTGGAGATGTTCTCCTGAAAAATATAAAGTGACTTCAGATTTATAGCAGGGATGGGGAAATCTGTCAGTTTCCTCCTACATTGTTTTTACACCACTGCTGGATAACTCAGTGGTTTAGCTCTCTCACCATGGAGCCAGAGTTTGGGAGTTTGATTCGCCACTGTGCCTCCTTGATAGGGGCTAGACTCAATTATCCTTAGCATCCCTTCCAGTTCTGTAGTTCTAAGATTCTTAGATAAGCCTTGAATTCTTTCCATCGGAGACAAGGAAATGGGTCAAAGCCAATGCTTGCATCTATCTCAGGGAACTTCAGCGGTAACATGGTAGTCATTTTCATTAAATGTCCATGTCTTTGCTTTCTGTTTCTCCTCCTCACAATCCACCTCCACTTCAACTTTGAAGTGTCACACACATTTTCAAACTCAACATGTAAATCATTATGCAATGATCCTTCAACTAAGCGCACATTTCAGGATTATTACAACATACTCGGTCCCCAATCTAAAAATGTTTCAGAAATGTATATTGGGAGGGGAGAATAACTGGTTTATTTTAAACTGTTTGAAGTTGCATGCTTAAATAATCTTTGATTAATGTTGTGCCCATAATGTTTAATCTTTGTAATGTTGTGCCCATTTTATTTGTTTTATTTTTAACTGCCTTGATTCCCCTCCTGGGAAGAAATGAAAGAAGTAGATTATAGTAAAGAAAACCTCTTGCTAAAGAAAAAGTATCTATGGTGTAAGATTCCATACAAAAATACATGTATTACCCAAAAATGCAATTAATAAAATGCATTCATATTTTTGTGCAGACTCTTTTTTAAAAATTGCATATTGTGGAAATGAGATGGAAAGAACTTAAGATGGGGGTGAGGAGAAGAAACTGGGACAATCCATCAAAGATTGATTCTCCATCTCTACCAACGACTAATGTCCAAACCACTAATTAAACTCAGAAGAATTTAAGTCTGTTGGGTTGTTCAGTATAAGGAACCCCAATTAAGAAGCCTGCAAAAATAACATGTGCTAGTGGCACGCATGTGCCTCTGGTGTGTACAAAAAGGGTGCAAACTCTGGAGTGCTTCATTGGGGAAAATATTTTTTCTATAGGAAATGTTTTGAAGACTGCATCAGATAAATTAAAACCTATCTAGATCAGGTCTCTTTGCCATTTCAGGCCATGCACAATATTCCTGTCACTGCTGATTAAACCAACAATGAGGTATAATTATGTACTTAGCGCATAGCTCTTCTGAGTTCTGTACAAACATTAATTAAATCAGCCTTGCAATAATATTCTGAGGCAAGTAGTTTTTACAAAAACGGAACAGCTTCATCATGGAAGTACAGGGTCTGTTGCAATCTGTAGACCCCTTGAGAGGGCATTTTCAAGTCTCAGCTTAGGTGTTTCATTTTCTTTCTTACTTTTCCTTCTGACCACCCAAGCAGTTAGATTTCATTGCACAAAGGAAGGAACACAACAAGCTATTCTGTGTCATAGCCATACAGTTAGACCAAGCACAGGAATCCCAGAGCCCCTCTACCTTACAGGCCCAAAGAGGTCTTTACCCTAAAATTTGCTAAGGTGTGATAATGAGGGTATGAATCTACCATCAACAACCTGCCATTACAGCAATTCTTGGTAATGGTCTTTTTGGAAGCATGGAGGGGGGCTTGGGCAGAGAGAAACACTGAATGTGACTTTATGCCTAATCCGAAGTCCCACTGACGTTCTTGCAAAATCCAAATGGCTACCTCTGTGCCAGTGACGGCCAACTTGCAACATTTCAGATGTTGGTAGTCTGCAACCCCCATCAGAATTAGCCCACACAATCAATGGTGAGAGATGGCAGGAATGCAATCCAGTTTTGGAGAGGCACCTGCTGACAATGATGTAGGTTCAACAGTGATTCATTCCATGAAGGAGCTAAATACACTTCCTCCAGAATGATTCTAGAAAGTTGCATTGATGTAACATATTCTAACCACTCAGCTCTCAAAACTGCCATAACAACTGCGTTTTGTACCAGGTAAGGTTTCTAGATAATCCAGAATCTGGCATTACACAAAACGCACTAGAGTAGTTTTGGATGTGTCCAGTTAATGAGTAACCAGTCATGGTCACAGCTGGAACCTCTGGATGGCTTCCCTGAGCAATTCCATGTAGGTGTTTAAAAGCCTGAGAGACAAGATGGGACCTTATGATCTTGCAGATCAAACATCATGCAGTCAAACAAGTGTCCCCCAGCATCACCGCTTTCTTTCCTGTCCATGCAGGAAAGAATAGAATCAATGTAACACCATGCATCCTACACCCAACCCCTTAAGTTGACTCAGATGGACACCATGGCCAGTGGTTTCTGAAAGCTGCTGACAGTTCTAGAAGAATGAATAAGGTTGCACTTCCTCTTTGTGGATCAGGAAATGAGGCATTTCAAAGTATTTCATGTATGGAAAATCTTGCTGTCCTTTTCATGTTGGTGTGCTGCAAACATGCTATCCTTTACTTACAATGAGGGGGAAATCACATGGAGTCCCAAAGCTAGAATATCTTCACCTAGTCAACAGGAAATGAATGCCTTTCCACAGGAATGCCACACAATCAGTAGTGGTCCTCTTCCAAAAAAGGGCGGAATTTGAAGAATCTAGGTCTGAACTGTACAGTATAATTTCTTTTCCTCTAAATGCTTGGGGTGCATTCCAGGCATGGGGGATAATGTGAAGTGCATATAAACAAAGGAGCTGTATATGTAGTATACACTGGCACAACCCTTACGGGATATGACAGTCATAACTAGCCTCTGTATCAAACTGTGCTTTAGGGGAAGGGAAGAGTAGAAAGCATTGATCTTCTGCTTTCTTCCTCTAAAACCCACACAGTATGATTGTGCTGACAAACCTCTAGATGATTTATGAGAATCTTTGACTCACAAGGACATTAACAATAAAAACATCAGAAAGGCATTTTATTTTTAAATTAGGAAGTTCCAACCATGAGGAAGTCATGGCCTTCAGTTACAAGTAGATTCATCCAGAAGTATAACAGTCTGGAACTGTGGGCCAGAAATATCCTGAGTCTTCCAGTTAGGCCCAGACTAAGAAGTCTTGTTGTCTGAGGCAAATGACACATTCCCCATTCCATTTACAGATTAGTAATCACATCTTACTCCAGTGCCCCCTGCCATCCTTGAAAGCAGCAGGACAGTTTAGGGAGTGATGGAGAGGTCACGTGGCACACCTGTCTTTGTCCTCCAACAGAGAAAAATGGCTAGAGAATCGAGGAGGAAGGACTGGTGGGTGGGTGGGTGGCTGCCATTGCTGTCCCCCAGCATTTGATTTTTGAAACTCGCTCTGCCTGATGACAAGGTATGTCTTGTCCCCATCCTTCTATGTATAAGGGAGAACTACCTACTGTAAACATGAGTACACACTTACTGAAATCCAGTAGTAAGTTGCAACTAGAGTAAGCCCATGGAATCTGTGGGAATTTGGTGAGTCCACTCCTCCACAAGTTCTGCGGATTCATTAGGCCTACCCTAGATGCAACATATTGCTGGATTTTAGCCAATATGTATCACAAAACCCAGTCTATAGCTTTATTGAGAGAGCTATTTGGTGTAGTGGATCAAATCTTGGATTAGGATCCAACGAGGACTGGGTTCAGGTCCCTGCTCATCAAAAAAAAAACAAAAAAAAAAAAACACAACTCATTGGGGAGGAATGGGAGTGAGGTAAACCACTTCTCGAACATCTCACATACCTTGAAAACTCTGTTCGAGTTACCCTGAGTTGGAAGTAAGTTGATGGGACATAACAACAACAAAGCTTTGCTAAACATGATATATGAATCTGGCACCTAGCTCTAAAGTTCTGGCTTTTCAATATATTGCACACATACAATGTGGGAACACATTCCCTTGAAAGCAAAATGAAAACCAGAACGGAGTAATGGCAATGAACAATGAAGACTGTTAGAAGACCGTCCGGGACAAGGGGAAGAGAGCAGCAACAATGCAAGAGGAAGAAGAAAACAAATCTATGTTTCTTTCACAGCAATGGGAGAAGCAGCCAATAACCTTGCTGGGCCAATCTTAACTTAAATGAATCCTGACCCACGCTGGAGTTTTATAAGCTGTTGGCAACACCAGGTTCTTCAGTTGTTCAGCCATTTTTATAACTGTGCACATATGTTTCTAATATTAGGTCATGAACATGATCCATCCATAGCACATGATATGACTGCACTCCGCCTCCACCCTTCCATTCGTCATGTATTGTTGTAACCACTTAATTCTCAGCACATGTTGGGAGGCGCATCAAAACCAGAATGTTTCTGTAAAGAGAATCTAGTGTGAAAAACAAAGCTAAACAGGGTAAAGATGTGGAAATCGCTCCTTTGCCTTTTGAAAGCCATTGTTCAAGGCTTCTGTCTACCTGGCAGGATGAATAATTGCCAGGTGTGTGGGAAGATTCTCTGACCATCAGCAGTGCAGCTGGAAAATTTGAGATCTTGGATTGAATGGTCTTCTGGTGGCAGTGGTAAGGAGCTTTAGACAGGCATGTTTATTACTGCAGTTAATAGGCACACAATATTCCTGTTCTCCTCTGCCTGAAAATATCATCGCATCCTTTTTGAAAAAGTGTAGTAACTCACATTTATCAAAGAGAGTTAATGTAATTTTGTATTTTAAATTCACTTAATTCATAGCACCACCGTGATCAAGAAATAAAATGGATTTTTTTCCTGTTACCGTGATATTAAATATATTTATTGGGGTGTAAGTTCTATTCTGTTGTGGAAAGAGATTGTATATGTGCAGATACATATTAATGGGTTCACACACATAATTTATTTATTTATTTATTTATTTATTTATTTATTGGACTTATACACCGCCCCATAGCGCTACAAGCACTCTCCGGGCGGTTTACAATTTTTAATTATACAGGCTACACATTGCCCCCCCAGCAAGCTGGGTCCTCATTTTACCGACCTCGGAAGGATGGAAGGCTGAGTCAACCTTGAGCCGGCTACCTGGGATTTGAACCCCAGGTCGTGTATATCTAGCTAGCTATTCTGATTATAAGAAAATAAGAAAAGACGTAAAGACAAACAGTATGGGCATATATGGGAATGCCCATGTCCATCTAGGTTGCGGAGGAGGGGGAGTTTGCTAGTGCGTGGGTGATTTGCTTGGCATGGGGCAAGCCTTGAGTTCTAGCCACAGCTGCATCACTGCCAACAGGAAAAGAAATAAAAAAGCCCTGTAAGGAATGTTATGTTGCTGTTAGCATGGACCTACATTACAGTAAAATGTTCTAGATAAAGGGAAGGAGTGCAATTGCCCTGTCCCCCCACTCTCAAAGGCTCCCTATTTGTGTGGCGATTTGTGTGAATGAACTCAGAACCATTGTGAGAACAGGCATGCAACAAGGAGCCTGGCTGAGTTGAGGGGGACAGTTACATGATTTCCCCTCCACTCTGCATTTACAATATAGATATCTTTAGATAGTTGTAATAAGAGATCAGTCTATGCTCTCATAGGTAATTTAAGTCAAGAGTGGCTGTATGAGCCAAAGATTAAATGTGGGCTCAGCTGTTTCTTCTCTCTCTCCTCATATTGGAAGACTCATTCAAATATGCAACCTCATTAAAATATCAGTCCACTGAGATAATCACTTTCATCGGGGAATAATCAGAGTGCCTGCCTCCGAGTTCAACATGACATTCTTCACTGTGAAATTTTCACAGAGTACATGGCAGCAGTGTGGAAAGAATAAGTTTACAAAGTCTTGTCAAGGAGTGTAGTAACTTTTACGGCATAACTGTCTGGGAAATTCTGAGAGTTGTAGTCCAAAACCACAAGCTTGCACTCTTCTAGAAATAACCTTAGAATCAGAGTTGCCAGATCAACAGCATTTCGTTGCCTGAGTTCTCAGGACCTGCATCTGAGACTGAATTTGTTGGCCTTGTAAAGTCATGGGGATGTGCCCTTCTGATGACATAGGGGTCAGACTCTTCAACAATAATTAGAAAAAGATGTGTGTGTCCAAGACACACAATGTGAGGACACATTAATGAACCCGAAGGCCAATAAAGTAGTGCCTCTCAGAGTCTAGTGGGAGAGATTTGCATGCAAGGCAGAAAGCAAAACATTACTGAAAAGAAATGGACCATGGTTTTCTAAACCAAAGGAAAGACAAAAGAAAATTTGGATGTACTGCTAGAGCTCCACAGGATCTGCGATAAGGAATCTCAAAGGCAGATTAGGGTGACCAGGTGAGCAGCAGCAACCAATTTTCTGAGATTTCTATACCCAAACCTGGACCCTGGAGAATGAATGCGGAACTTGAGTCTCAGGGCCAAAGCCCATGACTTGGAAATCCTTGGGTTGTTGGTTGGAGCCTTAAAGTTGTCCATTCAAGATTTAGCAGCTGGATCGCACACTGTTCACCTCATCAAAGTCTTCTGAACTATGGTAAGATATATCTGGTTAGTGGGAAGGAAAAGGGTGTAATAGAGCGAGGCTCAAGGTAACAAATGAAGATCAGGATCTAGGTGAGATGTGTGTAGAAGGTGGCAGTGGACATTGAAGGAGGAGGAGAAGGCAGAAGAGGATGATAAAGGGGAGCTCCAGGAGGAAGCACCAGAGGGGCTCCGTCCAAACCACTTAAGGATGAGCTGCAAGCCTCAATGGAGATGCTAGCATCTACCAGATGACTCCACCCTGTTAGCTCCTACTCAATAACGGAGGAGGCTGAGACAGTTCAAGTGCCTCTAAGAACTGAGATGTAGGGCAGATGATATCTTTCTCCCATAGCAGTCCCATTGTCTAGCTGGGGACATGTACATAATCCTAGCTAGAATACACATATTGACTGAAGAGGACTTGTTAAGTCGACACTTTATGCAAGTCCCATTGATTTAATGGGTCCACTGTAAGTGGGACTAAAAGATTTAACCCACATATTTAGAATTAGGAAACAATAACACTGTCGCTCAGACCACATTCTGCGATGAAGGGTTTGTTTCCAGACATAGTTCTTTCCATACTCCCAGCTGTCACCCCAAGCTTCTCCTTAGTTCCCTGTTACTTTCCATACTGTGTCTCTATTGGCTCCCTGTTAGCGTCTATGCTCAATTCTAGATGATGGTCATCCTTGGGGGAGGATTTCTATAACATTTCACATTTTCTCTGCAACCTACACTTGAATCCGTAAGCAATTTCAAATATGTTTATGAGTAATCTGACCTTTCTCACCAGACTACTTATAAATATGTTCAAATCTACCCATAAACAAAGGTTGCAGAAAAAATATGGCATGTCACAGAAATCCTCCCTCTACATCATTTATGAAGCCCTAAAATGGTTAGGACCCCGATACCTGTTGGAACAGCTCACCTGCAAAACAGCTGCCTGTCCCAGGATGTTAAAAAGAAGAACACCATGGGAGGCCAAAAGAGTGAACATCAGGAACCAGGCTTTTTTAAAATTGTGGCAACATACCTCTGGAAAAGGGACATGGCGGCGCTGCAGGGACGTGGTGGCGCTGCGAGGGACGTGGTGGCGCAGCAGGCTAAACTGCAGAAGCCTGTGCTGCAGGGTCAGAAGACCAGCAATCGTAAGATCAAATCCACGTGACGGAGTGAGCGCCCGTCACTTGTCCAAGCTCTTGCCAACCTAGCAGTTTGAAAGTCTGTAAATGTGAGTAGATTAATAGGTACCACCATGGTGGGAAGGTAACAGCGTTCCGTGTCTAAGTCGCACTGGCCATGTGACCATGGAAGGTTGTCTTCGGACAAACGCTGGCTCTATGGCTTGGAAACGGGGATGAGCACTGCCCCCAAGAGTCAAACATGACTGGACAAAAATTGTCAAGGGGAACTTTTACCTTTACCTTTACCTCTGGAAAAAATATTCCAGAAGAGGTTCACCAGGTGCTTTCCCTTGCAGACTCTAACTGTTTAACACCACCTTTTATTAGTGACTTTACCTGTGGTGTCCAATGCTGTTCTAAATTGTTTATTTCTCTAAAGAGGCATTAGCTAGTTAAGTGGTTTAACTGACTGATTAATTTTCATTGTTTGCTGATTTGTATTTGTATATTGCTTAGTATTTACTCTTTCTTGCTTTGTATGCTTGTAAACTGCCCAGAGAGTGTGTTGCATTATGGGATTATATAGAAGTTAAAACAATAAATAAATAAATAAATCCCAGTTTTGTTAGAAAGGCCTTTTAATTTTGCTATTCTTAAACAACTCAGAATCCGTACCTTTGGCGACTGTAAATTACTAAAAAATTCTAGTGAAAGCTGCTGATCGACTGTTGGCCCACTTCTGCGACATGAGTTCCTCATGGCAATCTGTTAAGTTTTCTATGAATAAGCTATCTTTAGCTTTAATACCTCCACTTGTGTGTCAGCAGGGAAGCTTGCAAGTTCTGCAACTAATTATAGTACCGCAAAAGCGTCCTTCCCTGTGCAGCGAAATGACAATCACCTGATTATTCTAATAAAATATACAACCCCACAAGTTGGGGAAAAGAAGCAAAGAGAAACCACAATCTTTGTTGTTGTTTAGTTGTTAAGTTGTGCCCGACTCTTCGTGATTCCATGGACCAGAGCATGCCAGGCCCTCCTGTCTTCCACTGCCTCCCAGAGTTTGGTCAAAGTCATGTTGGTAGCTTCGATGACACTGTCCAGCCATTTCATCCTCGGTCGTCCCCTTCTCCTCTTGCCATCACACTTTCCTAACATTAGGGTCTTTACCAGGAAGTCTTCTCTTCTCACGAGATGGCCAAAGTACTGGAGCCTCAGATTCAGGATCTGAAACCACAATCTAGACTTGCTTTTATATATCTTAATCTGTATTTTTTGGGGGGGGGACTTGCTAACTTGCAGGCTTTGTTCTCTGTCTGTGTCTCACAAGCATGCATGGCAAATTAATGCACATTTAGTTTTCTTATTTTGGCCTAATTCAACTTATCAGACCAAATGGCACACATGAACACTACAGGGAATGTTTTCTTCCAAATAATCTTCACGGAGAAGCTTCATGGATATGGTCCACCTCAGGGCTGGGGGAACCTATACTACTCTAGTTCTTATAGAGCTCCTGTTTTTCTCAGTCCTTGCCAGCCTAGCCAATGAGGGTGAAGCCATTCATAAAGATATAGAGATTCTATGGTTCTCTATTCTTAGTCTAGCTCAGACTAAGTTACCTTTTTGATCTATCAGAGTCCCTGAGCCAGCATTGGCAGTAGCCAGACTGAGAGCTTCAGTAAAGAAAAAGTAAGATTTCCAGGCTTTGCTTTACATTTTGAGAAGGATTACCATTCTCAATCCCACCCTTTGTCACTCACTGGCTCCAGTTCCAGGAGTTTTTATAGCGGGGTTGAAAGGCCAAAACAGAGTAGCAGATATAGACACCTGCTGTATCTTGTGTAGTTTTGAGTTTAGCCTGCAAGTACAAAAGCTCCCCCCCCCCCCAATCTGCAGCTTCCATTTCATTAGGCTGTTTTGGGGATATGATGTAAAGAACGTGTTTTCATCGACCTTAAGGCACACCACCAATACAAGTGGGTTTAGGTCATACAGAATGCTTTAAAATGGCTTGGCTATTAGGGAAACTGAGAAAAGTTATGCTCCAAAATGGTAAAAGAAATATATTTGGAAGGTGCAAAATGTTATAATAGTTCAGTGTGACATCTTCTTGAAAGGCAAATAGATGGCATTTATTGCGCTGATTCACACAGACCAGGCTATCTTTTTTTTTTTAAAAAAATGATACCAAGATGTGCATTTATACATATCTATTACAAAAGAGGGTAAAAGTGTAAAACAGCACTGCATAAGAGAAAATACAAATATTAAAGAGAAATGTGAGCAAAAATGTGTGTTAGAAATGCACAAAAAAGTACACACACATTTTGGTGCAGACTCTTAAAATAAAAATGACATGGAACAAATCAATGGCTGGAAATAAATGAAATAGATTCAACTGTCCCTAATTAAGATAATGATTGCTGCGGCTTCTTAATATTTGCTTCTACTCATTTTCAGCTTAGCGAATGCCACAAAGATAGTTTTAAGAGGCTTATCAGCGCCATCTCCCCGTTTTTATTCAAGTCTCCAGAGGTTGCGGCCTAAAGAATTAGGCCAATATAAGCAGCATGGAGGTTAAACCATCTCCAAAAGAACGCAAATAGATTTGCTGCTCCAGGCTTCCGCTGCTTCTATTCTTATCTTTCCTCCTCTTCATGACCCTCTGCACTATTATTTTCTCCCTAACTGCACAGATTTTTCCCCCCATGGGGGGAAAAACACAAACCAATCAGTGCACCAATGGCTTTGCTTATGTTGAAAATGTCCCACCCTCTTACTGCAGTACTTGAAAACATACACTAAAGCAGCTTTACAACAAGCTCCAGTAGCCTCGTTGTTAATTGAATCCATTCTATACTTTTACATAATGAAAAGAATCTGAACAAACTCATGACCTCCCTCCCCAATATAGAAAATCCAATTTGTTTGCTATATAAAGAAGCAAAGTGAAGTCCTTAGGGTTGCAATCTCCAATTGTCTGACGTCAGGCACTTCAGCCATTATTATCCTGGGAACACCTAAGTGGTCAACAGCACAGTATTGGTTGTAGTATAAGAATGTAGTGCAGTGCCAGCCCAGAAATCTCCACTTCTTTTCCTTCTTTGTGTCAGAAGCAACCCAATGGTCCTTCTGTAACCCCTATGAAATATTGGTTCAGTCTCAAGGGGTGGGGCTAGGGAAGAACAGGGCTGTGAGTAAGATTTGAATCAGAAAGCGCAGGAGAGCTGAAGAGGCCAGAGCTGTTGTTGACACCTAGACTGTTAAGCACCTTGCCGACTTGGTCTAGGTATAATTCCTATACAGTGGTGCCTCGCAAGACAAATGCCTCGCAGGACAAAAAACTCGCAAGACAAATGGTTTTGGCAATGGGGGGGGGGGGGTTGATGACTCACAAGACAAATGTTCCTATAGCCATGTTTCATAAGAAGAATGTTTTCCGTTTTTTGTTCCTGCTTTATGTTTGCTGATTTTTAAATGTTTTTTATGATGTTTAAAAAGTTAAAGTTTTTTGATTGAAATTTTTAAAATCATCTGCACAATATGTATGGCTTTACAGAGCACTTAATAAACCCTTTGTAAACTAAGTTTGACTTTGTTCTTACTTTTTTGCCCATAGGAACACATTAATTAGATTTCAATGCATTCCTATGAGAAAACATGTTTCGCAAGACAAATTTTTCGCAAGACAACATTATCTGCGGAACGAATTAAATTCGTCTTGCAAGGCACCACGGTATGTTTGGGTTGGAGGGGTGACTCCACATAATGAATGCATGTATATGCAGTGGAATTTATATTTTATTCTAAGGTTGTGAAGATGCTGCATGTGGAGCTCATTCTTTTGTTTTATGGATACCCAAACCAGCTGAGGATGATACATTAAATTTTTGTCTGAATTTTAATTGAAAAAGACCCTTGAACTTTGCAATTCTACAAGCAGTTGGTGCTGTTGCTGTGGTTTTAGGTGCACAATCTGTAGCGTTTTGCTATACTAGCTGTGTTGTCTGCTATATAAACTATGAATAAGAAGATACTCATTGCCCCCCAACCCTGGAATAAAGGTGTGAGACAAATAGATATGTGTTAAATCATGGGCCACACTTTATTAATAATCATTCCAAAGAAAAATTTGCTGCCAATCAATTGGCAAAGGGGTGCCTCCCGTAGTGCAGAAACAGATAAATCAGTAATCATATGGGTGACTCCCTGGCCCCAGGTTCTCATGGTCTTAATGACAGCAGGAACCCAGCTGGCCGATAATAAACACACCCAGACCTCGAGCCATCTTTAATTGTTGACTGTTGTTCTGGAAGGGTCCCAGCGCATCTTTCCCGCCCAGGTGTTGTAATCGTACTATCCTCAGCCCTGGGAAGTCCGATGCACTGTTAGCTTACCTGATCTTAAAGTGGGACTCACCAAGAAACACCTGTTTTTCCACACTATCCATCAGTGCGACCAAAATTTCCACCATAAAGATGCCATAAAGACGTCAACAGCCCTGACCAATGTGGGATGGACACAAAATCTCCCCCCCCCCCAATTCCAAAAGCCAATCAGGATGAAGGTCAAAAATTCCTATCAGGCCCCTTAAAATGGCGACCAGCAAAAACTCACACTAGAAAAAGGGCAGGCAGGTGCCTTTGAAAGAAGAGGACAGATAAGGAGGAGAACGCCCCTTATATACCCAGGGGCTTTCCTGCTCTTCAAACAATCACGTTCACCCAGTAGGTCTTGCACCATCCATGGGGGGGGGCAAAGCTCACTCACGCTCCCCAAAGCCTCTGGCTTGGGAGCAACTTCATCATTTTGTGAAATCGTGCTTTCAATGTTCATCAATAAATATCTAAGTAAACAAATAACCCTATAAAACTTAAAAAGTGCTACTCTTCCAGAGTGAAAGGAGCAGCCAACAGGGAGTTGCTCAGGGGATGACCAAATGTGTTCACAGTGTTGCTGTCATTCAAGCAGATTTTCCTCTTCAGGAAAGCTTTCCCTAAGAGACTGGTTGTCTGAGAGGGATTTTTAAAATGGATTGTTGTGTCTTGTTGCTTTTAAATGTATTTATAGTACTGATTTTATTGATTGTTTTAACATAAAATTTGTTTCATTTTTTAAAAATATTTTTATCCCTACTGCATTTGCTTTTAAATACAGTGATGCCCCGCTTGACAACGATAATCCGTTCCAGGAAAATCGCTGTTAAGTGAAATCATTGTCAAGCGAAAAAAAACCCCATTGGAATCCACTGAAAACTGGTCAATGCGTTCCAATGGGGGAAATACCTCATCATCCAGTGAAGATTGCCTATAGAGAACCACCAATCAGCTGTTCTAATTCGCTGTAATGCGAAGCTTCCATCCGGAAAGCAGCCATTTTGAGAAAGGAGGGAAGCCATTTTGCGGAGGGAAGCCATTTTGTGGAGCCGGAAAAAACATCATTTTGCAAACAAATGGTTCGTGAAGCAGGCTCCTAATCAACGTAATAATAAAAAAAAAACCATTGGAACCATTGTTTTGCGATCCCAATAGCGATCGCAAAAATGTCATCGTCAAGTGATTTCGATGTCATGCAGGGTAAGCGTCTAGCGGGGCACCACTGTATTGGATTTTCAACAATGTGAGTCACCTTGGGTCCTTTTTAAGGAGAAAGGTGGGTTAAAATATTTTAAATGAATTAATTAGTGTCAGAATAGATCCAGTGGTGCTTCCATGACAGGGAGCTGTCATGGCCCAGGGGACAACCAAATGTGTTTACAGCCTTCACATTCTTTGGCGACTCTCCTTTTGTGCTCCTCTAGTCCACAATGTAAGGAATGGGATGTAATTCTGACCAAAAACGCACAAGATGGAGCTGCCTGTCTAAAGAAGGGTAATGGAGGGAAGAAAAGAAATGGAGGAACAAGGCAGAACAAAAAATTGCTTTGAACCCAACACATTTCAAGCAATGGTTCTTCATCAAGAGACGTTCTTGAACCTGAAATGTGCACCTTTAAAAACAGCTGCAAAACTTTGGAGCCATCTGAAATCTGATGTTAAAAAACAGAACTTGGAAAAGTTATATTTTTTGGAAAGAAGATAGGGCCTTCTTTCTGGCGGCTCCAATCTTGTGGAGCCAGCTTCTGGAGGAGTTTCTCCTGGCCCCCTCCCTGTTGATCTTTAGGCAGCAACTAAAGATGTGGCTCTTCAGGGAGGTTTTCCACACCAACCCTAGCTGATCGCTCATTTCTCTTTTTTGTCCACCTTGGTTTCTGTAGGATTGGTCTGCACCTCCCTTTCATGGTGACCTGCTAAATGTTCCCAGTGTTTTTTATCTTCATTCCTGGTTTTATATTATGTTTATTGTAAACCACCCAAAGTAGTGCCTCAGCACTAATGGGAGCAGTGTATAAATAAAATATAAATAAATAAATTATCCAGCTAGCAAATACACCATATTTATAGTCCCCAAAAAGTTCCAAACTTTTTTCAAGAGTGCCTCAGCGGGAGAGAAAGGACTGTTCAGAGCACTTTGGGCTTCATGAAAACAAACTCTTTTTCTTGTGAAACTGGACGAGCACAAGAAGGGAGAACAAACCCCCATGAGACACTCACAGGTTGCGTGGTACACCTTTGCTACCTTTTCAATACTAGGCAAAACACAGCCTCCTTTTATGGATTCTTAAGGGCATTTTACAAGATCTGACACTTCTCAAATTAATTGCTTTTCTGTTTTGTTCCAAGTTTTAATTTCCAACTGAGTGGTGCTGTTTTAAAAATTTGTTCTTTTATTGCATGATTGGATTTTATCTTATTGCATATTGATGTAGCATATGTTGCCTTGAAGTTCTTTCACAAGGCAGGACATAAAACCTTAAATAAATAAATAAATCATGGACGAGTTGGTAGATAATGAAAAAAAAAACTATTATTCCCTATCCACCTCAATAAAATATGGTGGAATGTTAAGGGATATACCTTAAGACTACAGACTTTCGGTCCCAGGTGGTGATCGCAGGAGCATATAGCTTGCTGTTTGATTCATTTTTTGTTTTGTTTTGTTTTGTTACTGTATGGGTTTTAGGTAAGAGCAATTCATTCCACTCCTTTTGTGAGCTGTTCCACTCCCTTCTGGCACCATGCTAGTGTTGCCATTTATTTGTTGCAATTGGGAATGCTCCTGATTATCCCATTCTGTAGTCTGTGTAGTTGCTTAATTTGCTTCCAAATAGAGTCATGGTGGCATTCTCTTTGCTGATGTATGCAGTGGATTGTGACAGTAGAAAGGATGGCAGAGAAACCATGTCTTCTATTTTCCTCTTCTCATATATATTTTTTAAAAATATTATCCTAAGTGACACAGTGCTATTTCAGATATAAGGGAGTATCAATGCTAGGTGGATGTATCACTGTAGTGCTATGCCACTTACTAAACTAAACAAAAAAAAGGGAAACTGATGCAGTCCACAGAATGACAGCTGTGACAAAGGGCAGTGAAAGGGAGGGGAGGGGCATAAATAATTGAAAGGGGAAGAAATTAGAGTCATCTGAAGTGTTATTTGGTTCCATCTCACTGGAGAAGAAACGTCTCTTGTATGGATGGAAGTATTACTCAAGTGTGAGATTAAAAAGATCACACCAAAGATTAGAGTGTTTTAAAGTGGCTTGTACCACTCTAAATTCCCCCATCTAGCCGTGCCCCTAGTTAGGAAGATCTAACATGAGAAGGATTAACTCAAAAAGGGAAACACAGCCCTTAATTTGCAAGACATGCACAGGGTTAATGACAGGACTTTTTACAGTTCATTAATTCATAAGGTCACCCTAAGTCAGAAATGACTCGACTGTACATAGCAATAGCAAACTTTGAGTCATTGGGAGCAAGCGTATAGAACTCATGGGAGCCTACTTCTTAAGTATAAGGGCTGTATCTCTCCCAAAGGCAGAAGGAACTGATTTATATAGCACTTTTTTAAAAAATTTATTTTCTGGATAGTTGAAGTGAGTGTGCTTTTTCACAGTTTTTATTTTTTACTCATTCTCTTGGACAAATATGAAGCATTTGAGGAGGAGCAAGACAGGGAAGAAGGATGTGTTTGCGGCTTGCTAACTTCTGAGAAAATTGCTCTTGCCCTACTTATTTCTTGGATTCTTCAAGCTTGTTTCTGCCAGGTGCAGGAGTCTTTGTTACAATCCAAGGGGAGAGAACTAATGGTCTCTCAGCCCTTGGCTCTTATCCTGTGGATCAACAACACCATGGAGGATCTCCTAATGAATCAGCCTGGCAGGCTGTCCATTACAGCTTCAAGCAAAGGAGGAAACAAGTAATTTTCTGGACCAACTGAAATATACATTGGGAAATATATCGTCTGAAATTATTGTTACTGCATTGATATCTTGATGAATTGATTCATTAACATCTGCTACAAAGGCATTGTAATATATGCATGAAGACATCTAGAAAGCAATCAGCATTTCTCAATCCGGGGCATTTCTCAGCCTAGACTGGAAAAAAAACTGGCCTGCTTTAGTTTGAATGTGCAAAGAGTAATTGGTGGTTCTTAAGAGGTAGTGACAAGTGCCTGAAATTAAGGTGTTAAGGTGGTTGTATGGGATATTTACCAATGAGCCTTGGTGAATATTGTCCATTGCTAGTAAGAACTGATCATTCTCCCACCCCTCAAACATTGTCATATGTCAGATTGCCACAGACCTCCTAAATTGCTAGTAAACATCAACATTCTTTTAATCTTTGACATTTAATATCTCAGGTATTTTGAACTGTGGTGCTGGAGGAGGATTTTGAGAGTCCCCAGGACTGCAAGGAGATCAAACCTATCCATTCTGAAGGAAATCAACCCTGACTGCTCACTGGAAGGACAGATCCTGAAGCTGAGGCTCCAATACTTTGGCCATCTCATGAAAAGAGGAAACTCCCTGGAAAAGACCCTGATGTTGGGAAAGTGTCAAGGCAAGAGAAGAAGGGGACAGCAGAAGACAAGATGGTTGGACAGTACCACCAAAGCTACCAACATGAATTTGACCCAACTCTGGGAGGCAGTGGAAGACAGGAGGGCCTGGCGTGCTCTGGTCCATGGGGTCACAAAGAGTCGGACACGACTTAACGACTAAACAACAACAACAATCTCAGGTATACTGACACTTGTTCTTCTCTACAACACAATTAAGATAGTGATATGACTACATGCAGGTCTACATTAATAGAACAAGGATGTCCACTTATGTATGACCAAAAGAAGAGGGCATGGATTTGCATAAAACTTGGCATATACTAAATTACTCTCTCACACACACACATGTGCGTGCGCACACACACATACAGACCATTTTGGAAATCAATACCATAATTTAAAAGGAATCACTATATGCCGCCATATTGGAGAAAACTATCACAAAATAACTTGTGTGCCTGCTCAGTCTCTACTGTCTAAATGCTAAATATGAATGGGCAATTTCAAGGCACCGTTTCCTCTTCTCATGGTTCCTTCATTTTTAAATTAGACTTGAATTTCCAAGCCCTTTAAATAGAGGACTATCCTCTGTAAAGTAGATCACATGGTTATTTCAATGTATCTGTTTTCTCATTATCTCATGATAATAGTAATTATCTTTACAGAAAAGGTTTTGCAATTAGCCACACTCACTATTTTAATGAAGGATCTCAGCATTTTTAAAAAGCAGTATTTAAAATTTAAAGATTTCAGGTTTAAATGAAGGATCATATTTGTCTGTGAATAACAGCTATCTGCCAAACATGTCCCTTGTCCTTTCATCATTTTTTCCAAAATGTCTGCAATGACTCTGTGAAAGGTTAAGATGTTTTTCAAGCGGAGGCAGTATTAATCTCTCTATCATTTGCCATTTAATGCTAATTAGACTTTCCTGCTGATACATATATTACCAGCTATACCATAATTACAGCAAATCAAACTTGATGCATAGAAAAGGGAAGAAAAGTCTCTCCCCCCAAATACATGTTGTCTTATGGATTCCTTCCTCTCCCCCACTAACAAGCAGTATTTTCCCAACATGGAGGTTTGCAATAGTTGGATATGATTCAGCAATACTGGGAGTCCTTTTTTCAAAATCCCCTCCTATAAGGTACACAATACTTTCATACATAGAATATAAAATTGAACAATTTATAATATTTCCCTGTCAAAATATTTGGTTAATAAAATTAGAAACAGCATAGAAGTACAGCTACCTTAGCAAAGAAAAAGCAAGCAAGCCTAGTGGAAAGTGATGTGGAGGGGAAAATTTAACAGAGGTGGGGTAAATATTACAGACAAATAACCCTAACCAAACCCTTGTCGCTTCTTTCTGTTAGAGAAAATATTCTTTGGGAGGCTTCAATTTGGGCAGAGAAACAGAGAGCTCTAACATGTTCTTGTCACTTTACTGAGGTATCTCTTATTCACTATGACATCCAAACGCACATGCATTGGAATTCCACAGGAAGAGTGAGAGAGGTTTATGAGAAGAGGAATGAAATATCTTCCCCTTGAGTCATTTTTCCCAAAATTCATCATTCCACAGCAACGTTTCCCTGATAAAAACATGGGCTTCACATGCTTTTTGTGTAATATTTAGTTCTGTCTTTGGTGAGTGCACTTCTGTTGATTCCAGAGAAGCTCATACTGGAGGCACTTTGTTCTCTGTCTCTTTTCCTCTTTCCAGGAAATGAAGTTGTGAGTGAATACCTTACATTCCCACCACAGGTTTTATTTGTTTGGTGAACTGCACCACAAGAACTAACAAACTAAAAATCAGTTACAAGGCTATCCAGTTTACACATTAAATCAGCAAGAGTGAATCAGTTTGGCTCATATCTCCAGAAGAAAGTGAGAGCAAGGCTTCTTGTATCACTTAGATAAAGGTAAAGGTTCCCTTTGACATTTAGTCCAGTCGTGTCCGACTCTAGGGCGTGGTGCTCATCCCTGTTTCCAAGCCATAGAGCCAGCGTTTGTCCGAAGATAGTTTCTGTGGTCAGGTGGCCAGCGTGACTAGACACAGAATGCCATTACCTTCCCACCGAGGTGGTACCAATTTATCTACTCGCATTTTTACATGCTTTTGAACTGCTAGGTTGGCAGGAGCTGGGACAAGCAACGGGAGCTCACTCCGTTGCGTGGATTCAATCTTACGACTGCTGGTCTTCTGACCTCGCAGCACAGAGGCTTCTGCGGTTTAACCCGCAGTGCCACCACGTCCCTCTTGTATTACTTAATCCCTGACCCCTGTGTTGGAATTTGTGCCTAGCAGCCTACAGGTGTAACTCCGACTTGTGTGATCCCTAAATGTGCAGTTTATACCCTTTGTCACCAAGACTCTTACATTTGTTGGGTATATGCATGCAAACCTCTTTGCATGAGTTCCAATTCACACATGGAAAATTCGGGTAAGAATCAGTAGGTGAGATCCTAACCCATAGGTCGGGGAACAGGGAAAAATTACCCCAAATGGGGTAAAAGTGAAAATCCTGGGGGTAATGAGCAGGCTGCTCATTACCCTCAGGATTTGTGCTAGATTACTGTGGGAAAATTGTGCTAGATTACTGTCCTTATGTCCTCTTGACTACTGGCCATGCTAGGTGGGGACAATGGGAGCTGAAGTTTAATAAAAACTGTAGGGCCACAGGTTGTTCATCCTTGAGCTACTGCTGTCATTTCAGAGTAAGAACAATGCTTTTTGTCTAGGCAAACACTTTTGAAAATATTATTAAAAATGGCATATTTGCTACCTTTGCTCTTCTATGCTGAAACAGAGAAGGCAAATATGTTTGATTAAGCTGTAGACAGAATGTGGGAAGAGTAAGCATGGATTCTGCATGGATTTTGTTATGTACTGTCAAGTCATATCAAACTTATGACAGCCCTAATAGAGTTTTCAAGGTGTGTGAGATATTTAAGAAATGGTTTTACACACATTCACCCAAGACTTTCCATGGCTGAGCAGCAATTTCAACCAAGGTCTCCTAATCCATTGTGTATCCATTACACCATACTGGTATGGAGTTTGCTTTCTTTATCTTGAGTAAGGAATTATAAGCAACACTTTAAACTGAGTTTTAGAAATGACATCTTTACATAATGATCATGTTTGGCTTAAAGTCAATTTTGTCAAGCCATCCTTCATGTCAGATCATACTTTGAAGAAACATCTACAGAACAACACAGAAATGCTGTTTCATTACTATTGTCAGGCCATTTAAATTTTTTAAAAAGAATTGTTTAAAAGTATGCAAGACATAACAAAAATGTTAGTGATATTCTAGACAAGCTTCCCTGTAGATTGCTAACATTAATTGTCAAAAATTAAATTCTAAAGCTGTTTTACAAGCAACTTTCTCATGTCAGTCCAACATCTTATCACGAAATGCACTGTTAACAGGAATGGGCCACATGTTATAAAATATTTTGCTCATCTTTTCCTTCACCCCAAATCATAAACAGTTAATTATTTCTGAAAGCCACTAATGATATCTTAAAGATCTAGTTATAGCGGAAAAGTTTTATGATTTTGGAATGCTGCTTATACAGAACTTACACACTGCTCAGCTCATGGGAAATCTCATGGGAAACCATTAAGGAAAACATTGTCATCTCCACTTTGCAACCACAAAAACATCAAGTCAGCAAATTAGGGACCAAATCAGACATTCACTTTAATAGTGTGGTTGCTAATCGCTTCTGTGTCGAAATAAATAAATATATACATACCAGACAGAGTTGTCCTTGGTTTTCTTTGGGAATGCAATGCATGTGAGAAATGAAGTTTAACTCTTTCATCCCACACAATGATCCTGATTAAAAGCAGCCCTATTACTTGTGCAGCTAGAGGGCTTTATGTTGGGTGCAGGAGCCGTTAGAGTTGTTGATGGGAGTATTCCCCAACCCTCATAGCTGCCTGTGTAGGGAGGATATTAACTGGAATTACAATTCAACCAGGTCTTCTTCCAATACATCTTCTAGGATGATTGTGATTGTTTTGATGCCTTCAGTACTAATCTTAGTGATTATCTTTATTTTCCATAACAACAGAGTGTTGTGGTAAAGACTAATGGTGAAAAAGACAGGTTCTGTTTGGCATGAGCTTTTATGGGCTGCATCCCATCATCAGAGGAGGCAAGCTGTAACCCACCTAAACCTATGCCAAAGGAAGCTTGTTGGAACTAAATCCACTTGTTAGTTCCAACTAGAAGAGACTCATTGGATTTCAGTCAACACTTCTGCAAATCTCTTTGCAGTCCACTGATTGGATTAAGCCTTTTGTCCTTAAGGCACCACCAACTCCATTTGCTGTTCTTGATGCAACAGGTTTGCCTTCTCTCAACATTTGTTCTGTTCATTCACAGGATCTGGCCCAAACCATCTGCTGGCTTGTCATACTTTACAGATAAGAACTAAAAGGTCAAATTGGCTACTAAGATGACAGGCACATATTATTCCTACTTACCTTATGGAGCTTGTAGTATTGTTCAGCACCAACTCCACCTTGTTCCTCTGCAGTCCAAAGCACTAAACGCAGAGTCCTTTTGGGACGGAGGCCTGGTTTATTGAAAACAAGAACAGGCATAAGTGCTACCACTGGAGGCATCTCCCTGTTTCTAGCTCTGAGGGCTACTTTCATATTTTTATTATAACAAGAAGGTCACATCAGTATATTAAGAACTATCAAGCATATTAACCATAAATGCTGGTAAACATTTTTCCTCTTAAAGGCATTTCCTATTAACTTCCTTTTTAATCCTAATGCCAGACTACCTTTTCCCCATCACCACAGGTCTTTCTGAGCTTTGTTTCAACCTTCCATCTGCCTCTGCTTCCCCCCCCCCCTTCGTAACACAGTCAGTTTCTCTCTCTACTGTATAATTTTAGAACTTCAGAGTTGGAAGGGACCCTATAGATCATCAAGTTCAGTTCTTGTCAAGGAGGCACACAGGGGAATTGAACTCTGTAGCCAGATGCCTAAACCACTGACCTATCCAGTTAATTCTCCAGTACACATTCTTTTATCTTGCTTTATCCATAATAAGCGATGAGTTAAAAGAATAATCACAACCAATAGATGTCTGCAAGCACAACAGGAAGGGGGACACATACACACACTGCCAGCTTTCTGCACTGTTTGAAATCCAAGAGGTTTCCTTGCCTTCTTGAACAAATTTTGGGGGTGCATGGAGGAAGCTTTGGGAAAGGGGAAATCATCTTTTCCCCCATTCATCTTGTAATGTTGGCAGGTCACAAGTATGGGTTAGCATTGTAAAGGCCTGTCCACTTCCACTTGTGGGGCAATAGCTCACAGCCCATACGTCATGCCATGGGTCCAGTCCAATAGAGCAGTCATCCTATTTCCAAGGAGCTGGCAGAGCCATGGTTGACAAGCAATCCAGGTTGAAGGAAGTTCTCAGGAGTCTTGGCAGGTAGAAATAGCCAACAAGCAGCTTTGAAGTTCCTTCCTACAAAGGTAGCTGTCTGAGCACACACAACTTATAGCTCTCACCAGCCTCTCTGACTCATCTAGCCAAATTAGTTATCAAGGAGCCTAGAAATACTGCTTCTGTTCCAGCCTTTTGATCTTTTGTCAAATGGGCAAATGGGTCTAACATCTGCCAAGTCATTTTCATCCTCTCAGACCTCACTGGCAGAATTGGCACTGGACGGTTTTCAGCCCATTGGAACGCACTGAACCGGTTTCAATGCATTTCAATGGGCTTTTTCATTTCGCTTGACGAGGATTTCGCTTAACAGCGATTTCAACAGAATGAATTATCCTCGTCAAGCAAGGCACCACTGTAATCACATTTTCAGAGGCAAAGCTTTTTTGTTCAGTTAGGCATCTAAATAAGAACCAAAAATAACAGGTAAATAGGGATGCAAAATATGGAAGATATTGGCATGTATATATAATTGAGTAAAGTAAAAGGAAAGGCACACAGAATTAGTAGAAGTGTTCAAGCAAACAGAAAGGATGCAGGGAAAGCAAAACATCAACAATCTCCAGGGGATTTACTAGTGTGCTTCTTAGCTATCATTACAGCACAGGATTAGAGCCTCCTTCCCATTTCAAATTGGACAGATGGCCAATGATGTCATATTAAGATGATAAAACATTAATCACGTTGAAGCTCTCACATGGGGCCACTGGTCAGGGTCAGGGTCAGGTGACGGTGTGTGTTTTTCCTACTCACAAACATGTGCTTTTCAAATTACTGTCCACAAGGTTCACCTGCAAATAAGAGTTGCATGTGATGACTGGTGCCAAGGTGGCATAGCACACACAGGGCCAGCAGAGTTTGGGAAAAGAAGGTGGATTATTGACGTCATAAACTACCAAGCACTAAATGCCGGTGATGGATTAGATTATGTAAGCGAGAAAGAGAGCAATGGAGTGCAAATAAAGAAACAGGCAACACAGCTGGCAAGAGGTTTCCACCTCATCTGGCACCGGATGCCCAAGTGATGTTCTGCATAGCTCATAATGTCTCAGAAAGCCTGTTTTTGTTGATAGCAGCACGTTCAGGTATACTCAGTGATCATTTCAAAACCCCTGCACACGTTTCCTCCATTTACATATTATCTGCCCTCAACCTTTTTCCTACAAGCTGTCACAGGAAGGATGTACAGAGCAGCAACAGCCATGATAACAAACGTGTGCCTCTCTCCGTACACCTCAAATACTCAGCTATTATCAGATCCAGTGGGAAAATTGAAATTCTCCCACAAGAGATGTTAACCCAGTGAAGTCTACTGTGGATTTCTGGCAGAAATGACATAAATTATCAGTTATAATATGTACAGCTTGCCTTTTCTCCAATAAAGCAAAACACATGGCTTTAGTTTTTGTCCTACAACAACTCTGGGAGGAAGGTCCAGCTGAGGAACAGCCACCAGCTCAAAGGCCACCCAGTGAGTTTCATGACTCCATAGGGACTAGAACTGTAACCTCCCAAGTCCAATATTTTTCATTGCTGTACCATATTAAGTCACTCTAGATTTGCTACAAATGTCTGGGTATGTGTGTTTTACAAAACATAATTCAAATCAGCGGGTCTTGAAAGAAGATACCCCAAAATGGAGGCACATGCACGTGCGCACACGCACGCGCACACACACACACATACAGAGAGAGAGAGAGAGAGAGAGAGAGAGAGAGAGAGAGAGAGAGAGAGAGAGAGTTAGTGGTGGGAGTTAAGTTCAAAATGTCTGGAGGATGCCAGATTGGGACAAATTCTCATCATTTTGAGGTGCCATTTGTGGTTCAGAAAACCTGTGGCAAATGCTGAGACGTTCCCCAACCTGGCACCCTCCAAAGATTATAACTACCATCATTGGCTTATAATGATGGAAGTTGGAGTCTATCACCTTTGGAAGGTGGTGGAAATTTTCAAAGAGGCAGTCACATTTGTCTCTTTAGCAGCTTTTAACTACAAAGTATTGTAGTTCCTTCAAGACTAATACATTTATAGAAGTGCGAGCTTTCAAGGATTATTTTCAAGGATTAACCTTGGGTCTCCAGGTGTTCCTGGATCAAAACTCCCAGAAATTCTGGCCAGCAGAGCTAGTGATGAAGGCTTCTGGGAGTTAGAGTCCAAGAACATATGGGGACCCAAGGTAGGAAAGCACTGCTTTAGATAAATGGCTTCAAATCCTGTTGCATATTGTAAGCAAAGTCATATGTTTTGTTTATCCCTGGTAAATAAACAGCCTCCATTGCAATTTGGTGGTGTGACATGGCATGATGGCTTTCTGCATTTGCACCCATCTGCAAGAATCACAGTGCTAACTCTTTATTTGTGATGAATGAGCCAAAACTTACAACTTTGCTTACATTACGCAACAGGATTTTGGCTATGGAGTGCAATATCTGGGCTACAAGTTTATATGCAGCATCAGTGACCAAATTGAACCCTGAAGAAGTTGGTTATAATCCAATCAAAGCTCACTCCTAAAATATGTTTGTACACTTTAAGGCAGAGGCAATAATATCTGCTTTCTTTCTCCTGAGGATGAGAAAGGCTGTTCTTACAGCAGCTGTTTGGTATGTCTCTGTTTGCAAGGGCATCTACACCTGTGCTTTGATAGAGGTTGCGAAGACAGGATCTTAATGTTAACTGTGAGTCATTTGAGACTTTGGGGGTTAAGGTGGCATTCTGTATTCACCTCTTTCTCAACTGGCATATGGTAATATGCCCTTTGAATCTTTCACGGGTGCCCTGAACTGCCCCTTTTTGAGAATTTGCTCAAGAGAAGGAAAACAAGCACACTGCATGAATCCATATCTCATGTAAAACTCAGAAAACAGATTAAAAGCAAACTCTTGTCTGAAAATGACTAGGTTTTAACTTGCAATCTACAATAAGTGTGTATTAGAGGGGCAGCTCTCCTCAAACTACATGTCACTCTTCTCTTAGTTGCTTGGGATTTAAAGAGAGCTATAAGTTACAGAGGACACATAAGTAACTGTGGCACAGATATAGATTGAGAGGCTTAGCGAAATGAATTACTTCAGCTTTCGTAAAGATATTACAGTACTTTCTTCCATTACTGTCCTATAGCCTGACTTCTTTTAAACCCATTTGTGGAGGTGAAACATAATACCAGCAGGATGTATATGACATGTTTCATTATGCTTGCTTATTCGTTTTTGGCAGCATCTCCCAGCTTTTCCATTCCAGATTGGGGGGGGGGAGAGTGATCTGATTTCACAAGGCACAAGAGATCCCCCAAATGCCACTGGTATTTAACAGTCCGAGTGGAAACTTACTCAACACCTTTTAAACAGTACCTGATGACAATACACCAGACTATCTATAACTCAGATGCAGAAACAAGCACCACCACTACATATTTAGCCACATATTAAGTTACAGCAGCCTTAGACTCATGTGTCAAATGCATGACTAAGATACAATCCCATGCCGGGTCCAGAATTGTTTTCTATAAATAAAACAGAAATACTACATTTGCTTTCCCACAAGGGACTACATAAAAAAAATTAACCGAGTGGTGTATTTCACACTTCATGGTGTCATTTGACATAGCCAGGAAACACTCAGTTGAGCAACCCTAATTTATTGCTTTATAATGTTTTAATCCTGTTTTTTCTATGATCTAGGAATATCTACATTGGCCCACATCCAACACCTGTTGCATATGAGTGAGGAGCGGTAGAGCTCCTTACTGGGGATGTACATACAAGATCAAGGGCACCTGGGGGAAAACATTGCAGCAGACAATCAAATGAGCATCCCTATTCACCTCTTTTGAATGACCTCAGGACTCAGTCCCTACAGTGAATGGAATTAGATCTAGTGCACAAAACAATTTTAGAATCGCAATCACGTATGTGACAATATTCATTTATGACACTCAGAAATGATAGAGTCTTTAATCATTTTGCCTGACCAAATTGCATTTCTGTTAAGTGAAATATAAACCAACACAGCATTGAAGGCAACGTAACAGGAAAGGTCTGTTCTCAGTCCCATGAAATTTCTCGCCCTGGGAAAATCTCCCCTCCCTACCATAATGACTCATGACTCAATGTCTTGAATCTCAAAATGTAGGCCTATAAAGCCCTGGGGGGAAACAGGCTTGGGATACACATTGGCTACATTTAATGCAAAGCCAGGAAATAATATTTTGGCCTAAACCCAATTTATTGTCCCAAATAAATCAAACATTAATAGGCAGAAGACATACTCCCAGTGGAAACTGAATCAACTAGGAAGTGAAATGTGTACTCTTCCAATGGGATAATTGATTGTGTTGGTGTGGACAATTACCAGCAAGGACACAGTTCCAAAAACTGTGAAGTAGACAGAGTAGACAGTTCAGTACTGCCTACTCTGACTGCTAGCAGATCCTGAGTTTATCAGATACTGTTGTTTTCTGAAAGATAGCATGCTACTGCAGACTTTAATGTGAAAGTAGCAATGCCCAGGGTTGAACTAGCGATGCCTAAGGAAAGCATGTGTACTATCACAAAGTGTTGGGATTTTTCCAACTGTTTCTGACTCTGGGAGGGATGTCCAGGCTTAAGAAGACAACTCCTATTGTTCTACTAGACTCTTTCCTCTATAAAACTTGCTCAATTGCTCCCCTAACCAGCCTCAGCCCAGGGTTATTTTGAATCCACAAAGGCAATATGAGAGAGTTCCAGACCAGAAAAAAACATCATGTTCTCTCATTTCCATTTCTGTCAGGAACATAAAATTTGTTTCAGCCTTTGAACTAGATCCAGCCCTGCTACTGTCATTTTGCTCCTGAGTTCTTCTGAGTGAAGGATAGAGGTTAATTATTGGGTTCACACTCAGTGCATAATGTTCTCTTCTAGCCCCAAGCTGCATGGCATATATTAAATATATATTTGATTTTAAATCACAAGGAAACAATGCTGTAGTGGTCTCCTTCTCAATGGGTCTCTACAATCCAGTAATTTCTTCAGAGTCTGAAATCCCCTTGGCACAAAGCCAAATGCAACAGCCCTTGTTGTGACATGAGGGAGCAGTATTCTCAAGTCGGCAGTGAACCCAATAGCTACTTCAGACCTCATCCCTGCAAACCCTTTAGCCATATGCAGGCATTCACAAAAGAGTTAATTTGAAAATAAGAGTAAAGAAAGAGTAGTAGATCTGGCTATTACTGCCTTTGCAGCTGAAAGACTAGCTAAAGAGTTGATGGTCTACTATACATGGAAGCTAGTATGACCTCCAGTTTTTAAGAATCAATGGAGCAGTAACTAGGATAGGGCTATGACTTATGGTGCAAAAATTTAGAGGACACAACAATTTGGTGCTGGAAGGGTGCAAACCCGAGATGAGAATGTACCACTGGTCTGGTGGTTCATTTACCACCGTAACAGGGATTTAGCGTCCCACCCCTGCTACGATGGGCGCCCACTTGGAGGCAATGTCCTTACTCCACCTTTTCCAGGCAGTGCCTCTGAGTGGGCTCCCACTGGAGGGGCCAGGGCACCAAACCACCAAACACCTGCTGTGGTGGCAAAGGAACCAGGATGAACTGCCAAACTGGCAGTTCATGCCCATCTCTAGAGCAAACCCTTCTACAGTTTTAGTATTTGTTGCGTGCTGTTCTTTCAAGGCAAGCAGAGCAAACACGAAGCTCACAACCTTGTGGCAGAAATAGCACGGCCATTCCATGTTGACATTTCAGCAGTCCAACCTAGTCCTCCATCCTCTCCCCATCTATGCAAATCTCACATGACCTAAGGTTAACCAATAAGGCAGCAAAGTTCCGGGTACCAAAATAACTAGTTATGGCTCTGCCTGTCAAATCGAGAAATTCCACATTTAGTGGAAATGTCCCTCTTCAGACAGTCACTCTATGGACACAGCAACAAGGAGTGGCACAAGAGTAGAATGGTCTCCCTCATGATGCTTTCAAATAAATCCCTTTTTGAACACTTGAATAATGCTTTTTATAACTTCTACTAGGGAGCAAGCAGTTATCTGTGTTTTGAAATGGAGAAATAATAGCACGTGTTATGTTACTCATAGGTTCTGTCTTATTTGTCAAAACTGAGGGCTTGATGAAGAGCTTGTAACTGAAAACATGCATGAATTTTGATTTCAGCTTTACAAAGTAGTACAGAGTTGGAAAATAAGTATGAATACTTCTAGTTCCCCCAGTATCCAAAGTCCAAAGTCTTAAGATGAGTAAGCCTGAGACATAAAATTGGCTAACGGCAGGGCCATTGTATAATGTAATAATTTCTTATATGGATATCAGTTTCTCCATAAGAAATCTGTATTAACAGTATTGTATATGATGTCACCTATTTGACCATGTGTGCACATACTGAGATGGCGAGGCAAACCATTGCTTCCTACAGCACACACAGAATAATAGACATAATGCATTAAATTCACATGTTATTTCCAAGCTCTCCTTATAGCAGCTCATGTATACACATACACACAACCCATACAGAAAGAGAAGTGTGTGTGTATGTGGGGTCTATTTTGGACTGCAAAAGGGATAAACATTTGTGAACAAAGGTAGGCTATGTGGGTTACAACTTGCGCAAACCTGCTGTGATGCAACAGATATGTTGTCCGGCAAAGACAACAGAAGAACAGAGGGACATTTCCATTTTAAATAAGATTTAAAAGGAAGTTGGTTACTCACACTATCCTATAGTTCTAAATGTTACACTACGGAAAGCACCTTATGGTTAGAATTCACTCTATACTTAAATTTAGTTCGGCAGATTCTTCCCTTACAGACACAAGCAGCATCAGGTGTGAGTTCAATTAGCAATCTCTATAATTCAAAGTAGTGTATTGTTAAATGTTTACCATTTAGTAGGGGAGCAATGAGCCCCAGAGATGGCCTGATTCTTACTGATGCTACTGCCAATGAATCCCACCCACCCTATACAATTCCATACTGATCCAGCACCCAGAAGGCAATCTATACCATGACTGCTGGGAGGGATTGGAAAAAAGGCTTTTCATTTCTTCTCAGCAAGGAAAGAACGTTTCTGAGATGTGTGAGTGAATATGTGCCTGTGCATGGATACATGGGCATCCATATATGTACACAGACATATGGATCGTGCCCCCTGAGCTGTTATCACATGCAATCTCTTGGAATTACAAAAGTTGTGCACCTCTGCTCTGCACCTCTGCCCACTCAGGAGTGGGGTGAATGATCGGTTTCTGATGCATTTGGTGCAGGTTTATTGATTAGCGAGTTCTATCCCATACAGATCAAACTGTTTTAAGTACTTCCTCACAAAGTACACATTTTAACCTAGAATACCTCTTGAATGTTATATATGTAAGCCAAAGATTGAAAAATTCAGAGAACTGCAAAAACAGCCTGGTCTACGTCTGAGAAGCATGGATCCAGACAATTTCCTTGAGGAGGCAGACCAAAATAAAATAAAATAAAATAAAATAAAATAAAATAAAATAAAATAAAATATAATAATAATAATAATAATAATAATAATAATAATAATAATAATAATAATAATAATAATAATAATAATAATAATAATAATAATAATAATAATAATAATAATAATAATAATTTTGTAGCATCTTAAAGAAGTAATAGAGATTACTCCTTTAAGACGTCTCAGGAAACCAGTTACTGCAATTTCCACATATTGTGATTGCATGAATTCCCCACATTAGCGAATGTTCACAATTCAGATGAAAGAGGCAGGAGAAGATCAATCTGGATAGACACCTTCGGAGTCACAGGGGCCATCTTTCATGGCAATATGTTGCTATGGAAACCATGGCAGGAACATATTCCATAGCCTTTATGGGTGCATTTGGGGTCTCTTTGTTTTTAAGAGGAAACTGTTCTTTCCTGTTACTGTCCATTTTACCTTTGAAGACTAAATGCCAAGCTAACAATGTCTTAAAACTACGAGACCCACTTACATGAAATAATTCCAGATGCGGATCTGGAGCCAAACTAGATTACATACAGTTTCATGTCATTTTTTTCCTAAACACCCAAAGACACTTTCAGGAGGTTGTAAATCTGAACAAAGTTATGTGGGTGTGAGGAGAAGTCTTGTTTTTCTCTTTGGCTTGTTTTTAATCTTCTAAAAGTCCCTCCAGCCCCCTGTTTCTTTTCTCCTTGTGGAGGAAAAGGTTCAGATTTGCAGATATTGTATTCTTCTGGAACCAAATGGGTTCTTTGTATTCAAGAAGACATGTCTTCTATCTTGACTCTTACCTCCTTCCCTTTAGTTTACTGGCACTCATACAGAGAACACTGTGCATGAGTTAAAGTATCAATCAGAACAAACAGTATGCATATTAGGCAGCGTGAAGTAACTGTCAGGGGTAACAGGTATTGAGCAGCAATGGCAGTAACAGTGCAGCTGCTCTTTCTGAGTCCTCTGACTCCTCTTCTCTGTTGGAAGATGGACTTCTTATGCAGCATATGGCCTGTCCTGCAGACTTTAAACTAACTTTGTTGTTTTCACATGAGCTGAATACCATCCTGTACACAGTATATAAAGAAGATTCAACTCGAGTTCGATTGGTTTCATGGGAGGGTAGGGTGAAACACCATCTTGTACTTCACTTCAGTCAGCCAAATATGCTTTGAGATGTGAGCCATACAGCAGTGGGCCCAAAATTTAAGGAATGCTCTTCTCACCAAAACCTTTGTTTGGAACAGAGGAACCTTAATATAAAATATCCAGTCTAGCACTGATTAACTGAAAACAGGGAAGGACACAACTCTTTCACACTTCAAAACAAGCAAAAGGAATTCTAGAGGCCCCAAAGAATTAAGCAGAAACTACATGCCTGAGACCTGCTACATACCCCATCCTTATCTTATGGCCTGTCCACACTGTGAAATTTGGTGTGATCCAGCTGGTGCTTTAAAGGTCCTTATTTTCAGTGCAATCTGTTTTACCTCACGTACCTGTCCACAAAGGCAGAACAAAGAGACATTTTTTCATCTCAATGAATCATTTCAAAAAAAGTGTGTGCCCTAGCTCTGTGCCAGGAAGAATTGAGCCAGCTCTTAAAGGGAAAGGATGGGTTGTTTTAAGTAGAAGCACAAGTGGATGAGAAACACTTTTTTTTCTGTGCCAAACAGTGCTATCAGGGAACCATATACATAACTATGTGCCAGTGTTGGACAGGCTCTATGTTGAAATTTAACATGTAGATCTTTAATTTAACAAGATGCACTGATATGTTTGGACAGTCCTCCTTTACCTGTTTGCCAAGATGTGTGTCCTCTAAAGATACATACTGTCTAGCAGCCATTCATCTCCCAAATCTCAGTAATTAAGGATTTGGAACTGCAGCTCAGAATCAAGGCTTGGTTTCCTCTCCTGACCTCCTCTGAAATGTGAGGGTGGTAAAAGTAAAGGGAACACCCAGGTGGCTGAGCCTGTCAGCAACATGAGGAGTGTGGCTTCAGTAAAAATGAAAAGAAAAACCTCAGGCGGCTTTTACACAGAAGGCACTGGTTCCAAAAGAACTGACTCACCACACAGGTGTCCGTTTGGGTGAGAAAGGAAACCGTGCCAGTGGTCAGGTCCAGCTCCAAAAGAAATCTAGTTCTCCAAACAAAATTAACACTCATCGGTACAATGAGCGTCAAGTATGTTTTTGCAGGAGATTCCCAGATGGCTTCTATCACAGGGCTTCCTAAAGAGTTGGCCTTACCACCCTCATCGAATGTGGCAAAAGATGCTACGATCTTGAGAATTAAGGGATTCCAGCAATGGCCCTCACAACCAAAATCAAAGGGTGCTTTCTTTAGACCACCTCTGCGACACGTCAGCGAGAGGGTGGCCAAAGGATCACTCACCTCAGCACTAGCAATGCAAGGCCTGTGGCTGGAACAAAGGCAAATGAGGAGAAAACCTTCACTGGCTTGAATACATACAGAAAGGAGACTAGACCAGGGGTCCCCGACCCCCGGTCTGTGGCCCAATGGTAGTCTGTGGCCTTGGCAAGACTAGATCTCTCACAGAGACAGATCTCTTGCCCGCCCGCATGGACTCCCCCTACGCATGCCCACACCCACATACACAGGTGCCCCACCCATCCACCCACCCGCATGGGTGCCCCACCTACCTGCCCACCCACGAGCACACCGTGCCCACCTGCGCATGTATACTGTAAGCATGCTCCCTGCTCACCCGTGAGCATGCCATCCCCACCCAAAAGTGTGGGGGGGGTGCCTTGCCCCCCTTGCGCATGGACCCCCCCCAACTGGTCCACAGTTTGGAAAAGGTTGGGTACCACTGGATCAACCATAAAGGAAAGAAGCATGAAGTCACTGAGTTGATCTCAGTCTCTCACACATTTTGGCCATGTGCTGTGTGTCATCCTTATATAATTATTCACATACGCATCAGCTCATGAGACCCTTGCTTTGGGTAACTGATGTGGTGGATCAGCACCCACCACACTCAGGAATGCCAGCCTGGGTCTCTTCCCATATCATGTGCTGCTGCCTGCTATCCTCCATACTCCATTTCCCTTCCTATAGGAGGGGAAATCTTTTTTAAAAACTACAGCACCTCTTTGGTAAAGTGATAGTGGCAGAACTCCTTGAAAGTTACAACCAATGCCTTTGGAGATCTTGTACCAATATCAATCTAATCTCCTTTACTGTGGGGGAAGAGACTTACTGAGAGAATGAGACATGGGGGAAGATCTAAGCTCAACAACAGTGTGATTCAGTCATGGAAGTACTGCCATGCCCTCCAGCTTCATGTGTTCCTTTGGACCTATGAACCGAACCTGTAGGCCTATTAACTCAACTGTTGAAAAGTGAGTCAACCCTTATGTCAATTCCACTGACTCACAGGCTGAAATCTGGTTGCACAGCTCCTTGTGAGCAATGGTGATGAGAACAGCAGCAGCAGAGGTGAATTGCCACTGATTAAAGGCAATTTGGTACATGCAATTTGTATACCACACAGCAAAGTCATGTAAACTGAAAAATCTCCAAAGGAAGTCTTTAGTCAGTAGGGGTTGCTGATAAGTTTTGAGCCTTACCCAGAAAAAAATGAGCCAGGAAGCTGTAAATTGCAGGGTGTATTGGCCAATTTGTCTATATTCAATGGTGCAAAAATCAACTGTTGTTGTTGTTTAGTTGTTAAGTTGTCTCCGACTCTTTGTGACCCCGTGGACCAGAGCACGCCAGGCCCTCCTGTCTTCCACACTGCCTCTCAGAGTTTGGTCAAATTCATGTTGGTAGCTTCGGTGACACTGTCCAACCATCTCGTCCTCTATCGTCCCCTTCTCCACTTGCCTTCACACTTTCCTAACATCAGGGTCTTTTCCAGGGAGTCTTCACTAGGGAGTCTTCTCTACTTATGATTTTAACTTATCTTTCATTTTCAGGTCCAAAACATGGCAGCACCTCCAAAAAAGTTCATTGTGGAAGAGCATAGGACCATAATCAAGTTCCTGTTTCTCCAAGGGAAAGGTGCAAAGCAGATCCATGATGAAATGTCACAAACTATGGGTGACCGTGGCCCTTCATCTGCAACAGTTAAACATTGGGTTGTCAATTTCAAAACTGGTCATTTCAGTGTTGAAAGGGAGAAACCCAGTGGAAGGCCTGCCTCTTTCTCTGTGCCTGCAAATATGAAAGCCATCCATGACATGATCATAGAGGACCGCTGAATATCAGCCCAAAGTATTGCTACATATCTGGGAATATCACGTGAGAGAGTTGGTGCCATTATCCACAATAACTTGGAAATGAAAAAGCTGGCAGCAAAGTGGATCCCCAAACTTTTGACAACCAAACAAAAGAGGAAACGTGTGGAGTCATTGGTGGCTGTTTTGGAACATTTTGCAAACTGGTAAATGGTGATGAGACATGGATCTACTGTTATGATCCTGAGATAAAGGAACAGTCTAAGGAATGGAGGCACAGTGG
Source organism: Pogona vitticeps (assembly GCF_051106095.1). NCBI lineage: Eukaryota > Metazoa > Chordata > Lepidosauria > Squamata > Agamidae > Pogona > Pogona vitticeps. The sequence continues at coordinate 213,798,723 of NC_135786.1, read as the reverse complement.
TTCCCCCAGGCCAAAGAAGTTCTGAATGCAAAGGTCAGTGCAGAAGCAAATGGCAACAGTTTTTTGGGATAAGAAGGGAGTTCTGCTGGTGGACTACCTCCAGCAGGGTTCAAGCATCAATGCAAAATATTACTGTGCTTTACTGATGAAGTTGAGTCAAAACATCAAGGAAAAACGTCAAGGAAAGCTCTGTAAAAGTGTCATTGTGTTGCAGGACAACGCCTTGTCACACACTGCAGGTGAAACAATGGCAAAACTGACCTCCCTAGGCTTTCAAGTAATGCCCCATCCACCCTATTCTTCCAACCTGGCTCCTTCTGACTATCATCTGTTCCCCAAACTCAAAAAACACCTAATGGGACAATGATTTGGAAGTGTTCTGGAGGTAACTAATGCTACAAATGAGTGATTACACCAGCAGTTGGAAGAATTTTATTTGCAGGGACTTAAAAAGCTGCAGGACATATGTAACAAGTGCGTTGACTTCCTGGGAGAAAATGTAGAATAGTGTCACAGTTACAGCTTCCTAGCTCAATTTTTTTCTGGGTAAGGCTCAAGTTTGCCACTGCCAACAATGTCATCCCTTTGGCGTCTGTGGAGCTGTCCAATAGGATTTCAGCCACCATCTACCTCAGTTAGGACCCTCCATTCTATTCAGGCTACTGATTTGGGGGGATAGGAAGGTATGTACAGTCTTGCTGCCCCATCAGCATGTATCATTTCTGTACAAAGGAGCAGGGCTTCTCAGAGTGAAGATTTGAAATTCTCTTCCACTCTTTCAGCACTATTCTTTTTGTCTCTTGCAGTAGTTATCAGCATCAAAATATCTACCTATTTCTGAATACAATTTAATTTTAAATACTCATTTTTGCATGCATGTTAGCGTATTGTTTGAACCCAAAACTATTTTGCAAAATTTGAGAAAGTGCAAAATCTGAAGCTTAATTGTGGTTCTGTTTATATATTCATGCAAGAAATATAAATCAGGGCACTGCACTTAAGAACGAGGGTCAGCCAAAATCCCAGAACATCCTTAAAACCATAACACAGAGATTATGACTTCAGTATTATGTTTTGTTAAAGTTGTTTTGTTTTTTTAATCTACAAGAAAAACACCACCAGCGTTAAGAATTGTATTGAGTTAAATAGCTGGCTTGCACTACAATGATGTTCATTAAAATCTTTTAGGTAACTAAGGTAGGTGTAGTGTTCACCCTGCTCATGAATATTTATTTTGAGATTTGCATGCACCAATAGGAGTTGCTGGAGGTGGAGTTAAGCGGGGGGGAAGCAAAGGAGAGAGAGAGAAAGAAAGAAGGGGGAGGATATTAGAAGAAAAGAAGGTTTTAGATGAGAGTTAACAACATTGACTGTATTTTTATTACTTGTAACAATAAACAATTTCTACTTGGTTTTTAAATGATACGTTGTCCGGACCGCTGTCATGAATAGTGAACAAAGTTGATGGAATCAACTGGTGGCAGCAGAATGACATGTAGCATGTGCCTTTGCTTGGTGAAACAACCAAGGGCCAGGCGGGAACATGACAGTGGGTTATAAAACTACAACTCAGTCATACAGCATCTGGTTAGAAAAATTATCCAGACAATGGGATGTCTACTTTCTCCTCGTGGCCCTTTAAACTGTAAAGCTATGGAAAGGAGCTCAACACTCATGGAAACATCATTCAGCTGTGTAGGTGCTATTTGCTTTAAGAGAGCTGCTAAAGCATGCCAGAACTATTTGAAATGGAGAAAACTGTGAATAATGGAAACGTGTTTGTGAATGCCTGTATATACATTTAATAATACCAAATTTTATTTTCATTTAGGAAGACTGCTGGAATAAAAATATGAGTTATCCTAATGAACAAAGGATGAACAATGTATTCGTGAAGGCTTTCACGGCCGGGCCTAATAGTTGTTGTGGGTTTTTCGGGCTCTTTGGCCGTGTTCTGAAGGTTGTTCTTCCTAATGTTTCACCGTCTCTGTGGCCGGCATCTTCAGAGGACAGGAGTAGCACAGAGTGCTGTCCTCTGAAGATGCCGGCCACAGAGACTGGTGAAACATTAGGAAGAACAACCTTCAGACCACGGCCAAAGGGCCTGAAAAACCTACAACAACCAAAGGATGAACAAATAGTAATTCCATTTGATAGTGCCTTTTAAAGATAAACACACTTCTCCCTCGAATTTCACAGGTCTGAGCATCACAGTTTTGGTTATACAGAATTTTTTCTCAAGTGGTCTAGTTGACCCCAGACATAACATCAGTAATTCAATTTCTTGACCAAAGGGTCATAAGGACCTTTAAGGTTCCTTACACACAGTACAGTACTGCATGGAAAGAATTATTAACACTAAAGAAGAGAACCCCAATAGAGAGAACTGTTCTCAGTCTCTATCTATCTATCTCTCTCTGTGTGTGTGTATGTATGTGCGTTTGTGCAAATCAAATGTTTATCCTTTGTAGTTATATTTAGGAGGGGGCATAATCCATATATACAGATTTTGAACTACACAGAGTTCTCATGCCCTGAAACCAAGCATTGTGGAAGGGAGAAGTATATTCCTTTGTATTTTAATTAATTTATTTATTTCCTAGCTACTTGTATAGGATGAAGGTTGGCAGCCATTTGCCACAATGACATGGCCAGGACTGCAGTTTATCTATCTTTATTCCATTTTGATTCATACAATTGCTTTTTTGACATTAGTCCTAATAATCTGGCAATATTTCAGGTGTGATACTGTAAGCACGCTCAGTGGGCATGTGGACTCCGGGAATCATAGCCCTAAAAGAAACGTCTAAGTGCCCTGCTCTGCCTACAGGACTAATCTGTATTTGGGCAGTTAGTGAATAATGAGAGTAAATAGATGCACAAATAAAAAGGCCTGACAAATCTGACTGCATTTCTCTAGTAAAATTGTCATTATGAAAAGCAATAGTCTATGATGTAGATATTCACTGAAATGACATGTGGGGTGCCATCAGTTCATTAGTCTACACAATTAATGCTCCAGTATATATTCAGGTGACACACTGTGTTTCTCCTCTAGTAAACTCAGATTTATTTCAAGCGGTCACTAAAACCAGCTCTCAGTGTTTAGTTGCTCATCCTGTAGAGCTCCAAGGGTACAATCTGATGGCAGGAAGGGTCTGCATCCAATGGTATCGAAAATAAGCACTTTGCTGGGAGCGATCTCCCTTAAAGTGAGCCTTCCGTCAGTCAGCGAATCGCTCTAGCCCAGTCCCAAAATGTAGTTGCCCTGCAGCTGGACTGAGCACAGATTGGGGTCAGGCTGCAGCACAATTCCCTCGTACATAAAGTGATAGCTAGGAAATTTATCACACCAGACCACTCCGCAAGTGGTCCAAACTGCGATCTATTTCCCTGTGTGATCCTATAAGAATCCTTTTTTCAGACCTAATTCACCTGCTCAAGTAGTCTGGCACCCACAAGCTAAATAAGGCACAGCAATGCTCCCCTCCACTTGCATGGGAACTGCACAAGACAACTTCTAGAGCACTGTGCCCTAAGTAACAATGGAGCTGTGGTCCAGCTACTCTCTGATGCAATTGTCAAGTCACTGATTCAGTATGAAGGCAGACCCTTAATATTTTGTCACCAGAGGCAGAGCAGGAAATATGCCTTCCTAACCAGCAAGGTACTTAATGCTGGAAGCTAGCCAAGCTCTTTCTGTTTCTATATGAGACAGAAAATCCCCCAAGCATCCTTTCACAATCAAAGACAGTGTGGTATAGTGGTTAGTGGGTTAGAGTGGGAAGAATCTGACTATACTGTACAGTGTTGCCCCAAAAATAAGACAGGGTCTTATATTACTTTTTGCTCCAGAAAATTCAGTAGAGCTTATTTTCAGGGGATGTTTTATTTTGGGATTTTTTTTTCATGTACAACAGTCTACATTTAATATAACAATAAAAATATAATCTATTACAATCTTATGTATAAAGCCCTAAACGGTTTAGGATCCCTATACCTGACAGAGCACTTGCACCCACCTAGATCTACTCATATCACTCAATCTAGCCAGGCTGGGCAGCTTGAGGGGCTTGGTCCCGAGAGAGACCCGGAAGGAGAGAACTAGAAAGCAGGCCTTCTCGGTGGTGGCCCCTCACCTCTGAAACACCTTGCCCCTGGAGATTTGCATGGCACCCTCGCTGGGAGTTTTTAAGAACAAGCTGAAGACTTGGTTCTTCCCTTCCATTTCTTAATTCCATATGACTTACCTCTTGGTCTTTGCTTATCTCTGTTGTCGGATATTGTTTGTTTTAAATTTTGTTTTATATTCAGAATGTAAACCCAGTTATTTTGGGGGTAGGGCTTATATTACGAGCATCCTGAAAAATCATACTAGGGCTTATTCTCAGGTTAGGTCTTATTTTCGGGGAAACAGGGTAGATGGGTTGTTTGTATCTTCCTTAAATAACCAAACAATCCTTCTTTGCTTGTGTGTATGTGTTGCTTCTCAAAAGGAAAGGAAACTAGGTAAGTTTTACACAAATAATAGAGACTTTTGTGAGGGTGGGGAGGAGAGTTCTTTGTCACACTGTCCTCCAGAGGTGAGGAATCTTACGAGGCTTTAAAACTCCTTTTTGAAGTTCCTCATCATGTTGAGACAGCTGACACAACAAGAACATGGAATTTAGCAAGCATTCTTTCTATCCCAAAGTTGCTTAGAGAAAAGATGGGATATGAATGTGGCAAATTAACAGACTTGTTAAATTGCTCCTTGAACATCTCATATACCTTGAAAACTCCTTGAACATCTCATATACCTTGAAAACTGTACTTAGGATCAGAAATAACAATAACATAACATTACCAGAAAACTGTTTCTTGGTTTGTTCGGGTTTTTGAGACTCACTCACCCATTGGTTTCTGCTTAATCACTAAAGCATTACATTACTACTAACACTGCAGAGTTTCTAAAGAAGCAGCTGTTGTTAGAAGGAAACTCTGAGGTATCATTGCAAATGGCCAGGGATTGTACAAAATAACCACGTTACTGCTTTTTAAAAATGTTAAGTGGCAGTATAACGTCTTCCTAACTTGCTTGTTTTAAAGGCAAATATTTACCAAGATCCTTAATGAGTGATAACGCTTCCCATGATATAAATGCTCCGCCTCCATCATCCATGGCTCCTTGCCCCACATCCCAGCTGTCCAGATGTCCACTCACCAGTACAACCTAAAAAGATAATAAAGAAAGAATATTCACATGAGCAGCCGGACTGGAAAGGTCTTATTCCCAGTGATTTGTCTGCAGCAGTGGTTCCCAGACTTAATTAACCCAGGTGTTCTTGGACTGCAATTCCCAGAAGCCTTCACCACCAGCTGTGCTAGCTGGGGTTTTTGGGAGTTGCAGTCTCAGAACACCTGGGCTACCTGAGGTTGGGACCACGGGCCTACAGTTTAATACTTTCAAAAGATGTAACAGCTGCAATCTTAACCATGACTGTACGTAGTGAAAAACGTACATCTCTCTCTCTCTCTCTCTCTTGTAATGGTCAGAAAGTACAGTATACCAATAAATTTTGCTCCTGTGTTGTGCCTAGACTGATCCCTCCAACACTTGTTTAGACTAAGGCATCAGTTAACTTTGCTCTTAGATGTCTGCTTTTAAAATTACTCTCAGAGAGATTGGTTGTTCCAGCAGAATGATGGGAATGTAATGCGATCGATGTTTCCTTATGGCATACAATATGGTTATGTCCAGTGGTGACTTCCTTCTGCTTGAATATAATCCAGCATATTGATTTTACATCAGAAATTTTTGATATTTAGAGAGAGACCTGTACTTTTTAAGCACTGTTTCTGTGAGATGGAGCTTAATTGATGGTCAATGTGGTCATTTTCTTACCATAGTTAGAAGACTCATACACCAAGGTTGGAAAGAGACATATTTTCCATCCATTGCTTAGTAGTCAGAAGACTATTCATTTTGCTACACAAGGATCTCTATCGCACTAATGCTAAATGCAAGCAAAACCTCTTTGCTCTCCCACCATGGAACAACGAGGCAAGACGCAGGTAATGGGTTAAACTAGGGCCACACTTTCTTGAATAAACATGTCAGCAACTTTTGGCATCAGAGCCAGAGGCCTGCGGTAGTGCAGGATCAGGTTTGGTGCCAAAGGTCTCACTGGACCCCCTCACTAACCTTATACAGGCAAGTCCCATGCCCAATTGTCGCACTGTCCTCAAGACAGCATGACCCCAGCTGGTGTAATTTCAAGGCCCCCTCCCAGGCCTGTAAGTCCCCTCTCTTTGGCAGCCCTCAGCCCAGGGAGGGCCCCAGCAGGTCTTCCCTCCTGGCACTGTAACCTCACGACCCGCAGCGCCTTGAGATCGGACATGCAATCCCCTGCACTGGCCCCCAATAGGATGACCAGTCAGACTCACACTGGATTAAGGGAGAGAGGGTGGGTGGGCCGAAAGCCTCCGAAAGAGGCTGGATACATGGGGGAGCGTTCCTTTATGGACGCTCCCCCTCCCCCGGGTAGTGGGCGTGATTCTCGCATTTCGTGCTATTCCGTGGGGGGAGGCAAAGGAGGTCTGCCATAGCAATGCGTGCCGGTGGACCTGACATTTAAAACATACATTTGGCTTATATATGTCCATGATTATATTCTATATATTATCTATATATATTCTTTTCTTTCCTTCTTTCTTCTCCTCCCTCCATATATACAGTATACGTATAATGTTTAAACTCCAATTCTCTTTTTAAAAATCAACTTTGTTGTTAGGCTGACCTCATAGGAAGCAGAAATATGATAATATTGGGGCCACTAAGAGCCAAAATTCTATACAGCTGTAGCTTGTCTTACCCCTTCCATGAGGATGGGTACAATAACCCTCCATATTTCTGGACCAACGATAGCCAGCAATGACACAAGCAATCTTGGGATGCCCTTATACTACTCTCTTTTTCATAGTCAACACAAGCATAAAGGCTTCCAGGTAAAAACTCCCAGCATGCTCAGAGCAGTATTGGTTAACTGGGATCAGGCAAGTAAACATTGGAGCAAGCCCCAACACCACTGTCCCTTCGTGACCAGGTAAGTAGTTATGAGGTTAGCAAGGCACACAAATCCAGCAGAAGATCATTTCTAGGGTTCTCGCCAGATTTTGAAAATAGTGGCCTTTGAAGGCAGCCAGTTTCCCAGTTAGATTAGCAATAGATGTCTGCACCCATCAGAACCTTGCAATTTAGTACTAATTTACTGAAAAAAAAGGTGTGTGTGGGAGGGGAGACCCAACAGTTAAAATCCTGACAAAAGTTTTTAAAGGGTTATAAGGGGTTCCTTCGAATTTGTTGAAAGATTTTTGATCTTTAAAAAATGCTGGGGGATTTTTGAGAAAAGAAGTGGGCTGTATAGACAGAAATCCTGGTAAGATGTAAGTTGTACCAACTGGCAAAAAGCGGGGTATTAAAAAAAGCTTTCCCTGGATGAACTCTGACACACTGAAAAACATTGGTTCAGTGACTGATTTGATGTCTATATTAAGCATAGATGAGCATCGCCAGTCTTCCCTTTCTACCATCAACTGGCATTTCCCATTCATCCTGTGATGGATGTTCATATTTGCACTATTTTGGTGAATGTTGTCAGATGGTAAGGTTGTGGGCCAACCTACGTCCAGATGTCTCCAAAATTAAGAAGTCTCAGTTGTTTTCTCTCTTTGTCAAGGGAAGCTGGAGTCTTGTTTTAAAACAACATGCTTTGCACTAGTTTATAGTGCATGTTTATCATATAATTTTCCAGCTTTTAATTTTTAATTTTTTTTTTTACTTTGTATTGTTTGTGCACTGTGAGGAGCATTTCAAAAGAGAAAAGTAACTAACAATTCATAATTATATGAATATAGACAGTACAAGACCAGTGGAAAAAAGGGCTCCCTCGGCATTTTTGAACTACTCTTCCCAATCACTGTTACTACTGGCCAGAGTGGCTGGTGCTGATGAGAACATCTGGACTGCCACAGGTGGAGGTCAGAAAAATTCTTTCTGGGACTACAACTTCTATAACTCTTCATTCAACATGGCCGCTAGCCATGTTAGCTGGTTGATCATGGGAGCTATAGTACAAAATCTTTTCCCACACTCTGTCCTATACAGGTTCTTCAGCTTTAGTATAAGAAATCTATACAGTGGTGCCTCGCTTAACGAGGATAATCCGTTCCAGCAAAATCGCTGTAGAGTGAAATCCTCGTTAAGCGAAATAAAAAATCCCATTGAAACACATTGAAAACCCGTTCAATGCATGCCAATGGGCTGAATAACTCACTGTCCAGCAAAGATCCTCCATAGAGGCAGCCATTTTCGGTGCCTGTAAAGCGAGGAATCTGTCCAGTGGGGAGCCATTTTACACAGTGGGCGGCCATTTTGAAGCTGCCGATCAGCTGTTTTAAAAACATCATCTAGCGAAGAAGCAGTTCCCGAAGCAGGGAACCAATCATCGGGAAGCAAATTTTGCCTATTAAAACAGTCATCATATAGCGGTTTCGTCGTTTAATGAGGTAATCGTTAAGCGAGGCACCACTGTACCTCTGTTTGCCCCACATAGCTGAGACCTCAGAAAGTCCTTCACATACTCATTCGAAGGGGAGAGAAAAAAGAGAGGAAGAAAGGGAAAAAGGAATACTGCACACAGCAGCTCATCACAGCTTCATAAGTGCAAGTTTTAAAATAGATGCAAGGCAACTGAAGGAAATGTTAAGCACCAAAACAATCTCTGTTGGCATGACCGTAAATTGGTTGAGGTGTTTTCATCAAACACTGGACTTAGGAAAAAAAAAACCAATGCTTGCAAGTGAATTATTGGATAGTATATAAATGAACTGGAAAACGAAATTTACACCAGAAGTGTTGCCTGCAGTGAAAGAGTATCCTGCTAATACAGAGTGATGTGCCCTAGCAACCAGAGCTGTCTAGCAGTGCTTGACAGAGAATTACTTTTTGTTCCTGTGAAAGGACTCACATTACAGCAGCAGGCATGTTTGAAGCAGAAGGTGGGGTAATCTGTTGTGGAAACAAAAATTGCCATCATAAAAGTGCGTTCACAAATTTCAGAATGTGAAATTGGAGAGGTGTTAAGGTTCAAGTGTGTTGTGGGGAAGGGGCAGAGGAATCTGGACTACTCCCGTTAAGTCCCTTTATCTCATAAATTTCCATTCTGGGAGGCACACCCTCCTGGCGGGAAGATGAAGAGAAATCCGAAGGGGGCTGTGAGACTATGAGATTTTCATCACCCTTGACATGAAATTTGTTTGTCTTCTGCTATTTCTTAAGGTAAATTACATTTTCATTAACGTTTGGTTATCAGAACTCTGTGTATCCATATTTTTAATTTACACTAACTTTTGACTAAAGTTTACTAGTTTGATCCAGTGTGGGTTTGAGGATGTGTTCTTCATGCGTATCAGTGGTGATGTGTAGAGGTGGGTGACTGTAGATGACACCCTGCATTCTATTTCAAAGTGGGAAAATGCAGTTTTGTTTTTACTTTATTTTTTTTTTTAAAAATACTTTTACACTATTGTGCTGCATCATTTAAGCACTATAAAATGTAGGGCTGAAGAGTATAATTCTGGCTGTGCAGCTTCTCCTTTACGCACCACTTATTACCTGCCACATTTGCAAAGTTGACATTGCTGAACATCTGTCAACAAAGAATATGCTTTTTTTAAAAGACTGAAATGTATTTTGGAAATGAAAACAACCAACAAGTCATCTAGGGCTGTTCAGCAATGCAGCGCTATGCCACTTACAAAAAAACATTTAAAGGAAAAAAAGGAAGACCATGAGGCTTTGTATGCATAAAAACCTAGCACTAATACTCACCCACAAGCAAATGGAAGCAGTCTATTTCCCAACCAGCTGACAACTATTGTAACAGAGAAGGGAGGCGGCAGGATGTCTCCAACCAAACAGACCAAAACAGAGCGATCTAACGCTGATGTAGAGTTGACTAGACTGCAACTACTGGGGCTGCAGAAATGGTTTCCATGTGTATGGAAGGAGTAACCTAATCAAGCCCCATCATTACAAACTATTCCAAAGTGCCCCGGACAAATTTACTCCCTGTGACTAATGTACCCATACCCTAAGATATTAGTTAAGGAGAGATTGGAGTTATGAAAGTTTCTCAAAAATCAGAAAAGATTATTCGGGTCAGTCTGTCACAGTCTTCAGAATGCTGTAGGAGAGGGATGAATGGTGAGAGCCAGCCACAATTGGACTCAGTTGAGAGTTAGAGGGAGAAGCAAGACAGAGTGTGTGGAGTTAAGGAGAGAATGTTTAGTTCTGAGAGGAGAGTGTTTGATGTAGAGGAGCATGTTGATGGAGAGTTCAAGAAAAGTTAAAAAAATAGATACTAGTGTAACAAAAGACTGAATGCTTTTAGTTAAACCATTTAATATGCTTTTTTGTAAAGCTGTAGAGAAAAGGACGTGTCCCACCAATTGGTGGGAATAGAAAGTGCAGGGAGAACCTCATGTCTGAACCCATATCATACTCATTTGCATATGGCACAGGATTATGTTTTATTGTAACTGCTAGGATAAAAGCTAAATGGGGCCATACAAGCCCAGTGTGCTGCCTAGAGCTCCAGGCTCTATTCTGTCTTGGAGTAAGTATTGAACCTATCATGTTTATGATATTCATTCATTCATTCATTCATTCATTCATTCATTCATTCATTCATTCATTCATTTTATTACAATATTAAAACAGACAATATTTAAAGTTTAAAAGTATGATAAATTGTTACATTATTAAAGACCAATTAAACAATATATTAAAACAGTTTCAAGCAGCTTGAGAAAAATACCGTATATATGAAAAAAGAAAAGACACAACATTCCAATTAAAAAAAACTCATAGGCATCTAGTTACTGAAAGGACGCCTGCCTGAACAGAAGGGTCTTTACTTGCCTTATCTTAATACAGTACTGTTAAAATGGTTCCTTCAAATTATTCAGCTTAACTGGACTCTTATGTATTTAAATCTGAAAAAATTCTCAGAGGATAGACTGTCATCCTCTTTCCTGAAAGAGGAATCTCTTTCAGTCAGAGGGCTGAGTTTAGATTTATGAACTTTTTTGGGGGTGGGGTGCATTTCAGGAGTGAGTGGGGTCAAATGCAAAAAGAAAAGGCCAAAATATTATATAGCAGAGGGGGTGGGTAGTCAGGGGGCATGTTTATTAGTTGGCTTTCCCACAGCTTTCCCCCAAACAAGACAAACAAAAGTGTATCAGTCAGGCTGCTGTTCTTCTGGTTACACAGAAACTATTGGCCTGGGGTATGGATAAGTTCTCAGCCTGCGCTTTACTTCACTCAGCAAATTTGCTTTGACTTAAAAATTATGGCAACTTCTGTTGACCCTTTCCAGCATTTCCTGGGTATAAATTATTCAGAAGAAAGGATGGGGAATCAAGTCCTTGTCAAGTCAGACTCTCACACCAGTGACTTGACTAAGGAGTTGTAAGGTAAAAAGGTAAAGGTTCCCATTGACAATTTGTCCAGTCGTGTCCACCTCTAGGGGGCGGTGCTCATCTCCGTTTCCAATCCATAGAGCTAGCGTTTGTCCGCAGACAATCCTCTGTGGTCACATGGCCAGCGCGAATAGACATGGAATGCCGTTACCTTCCCACTGTGGTGGTACCTATTTATTTACTTGCATTTTGCATGCTTTCGAACTGCTAGGTTGGTGGGAGTTGGGACAAGCAAAGGGGACTCACTCTGTTGCATGGATTCAATCTTATGACTGCAGGTCTTCTGACCTTGCAGCACAGAGGCTTCGGCGGTTTAACCCACAGTGCCACCACTACGGTTGTAGTTTTTTTTTTTGAATGCCTCAGAAGCCACCCACTCCTCCTTTTTTCTGGGGAGGGGAGAAGCTTGTTTTTCATAGGGACTTGGGACTCAGGTAAAAGGTAAAGGTAAAGGTTCCCCTTGACAATTTTTGTCCAGTCATGTTCGACTCTTGGGGGCGGTGCTCATCCCCGTTTCCAAGCCATAGAGCCAGCATTTGTCCGAAGACAATCTTCCGTGGTCACATGGCCAGTGTGACTTAGACACAGAACGCTGTTACCTTCCCACCGAAGTGGTCCCTATTTATCTACTTGCATTTGCATGCTTTCAAACCGCTAGGGTGGCGAGAGCTGGGACAAGCGACGGGAGCTCACTCCGTCACATGGATTCGATCTTACGACTGCTTGGTCTTCTGACCCTGCAGCACAGGCTTCTGCGGTTTAGCCCGCAGCGCCACCACGTCCCAAGACTCAGAACTTGGACCCAAAACTTGCCCACATCAATGTTCAGAAGTGATTTACAGCCTCTTCTTTTGTGGAATGGGTTCTAGGGACTGTGTAGTTTGCCCAAGGCTACACAGGTTGGCTCTTCTTGAAGGAGGCGCAGCAGGGAATTGAACTTCCAACCTCCAAATCTGCAGCCAGATACTTAACTCACTGGCCCTCCTCCCTTCTAAATGGTGCTTTGGGGGATTCCAGTTTATATTCTATTAATAAAAGCAGTAGACACTGTTCACAGCAAACATTCCGGACTCATTTTGAAGAAATAATACAACCATTCTCTGAAAAGGCAATGCAATTTATCCAGTTCCGGCTTACATTTTATTCATTTTAATATCTTCAGGAACTGCCAACATGTGCATTAAGGATCATGTTTTGCCTGTTATGGAAGGATATTTAGGGATTAGAGCTATTTCTAAGCAACATAACTATGTGAGCCTCGGGTTTACTACAGTTTCACAGCTAAATGACTGCCTTTCTGCCTCTGAATTATTATCAAGGATAATAGCAGAAGAGAAATTAAATGCTGGGTACATTTCAAATGTATGGTGACTAATTCAATTTCCTGGTAGGCCAGCACTCTGATGAATATCAAGCACTTGTCAGTCATGTGCTCCATTCTCACCAGGACAAGCTGCTTTTAATAATAATAATAAAAAAACAGCAACAGAACAGAACTGGAGAACCAGGCAGAGGGACTTTTCGCCCTCCCACACGCATATGTACAGCAACCACATGGGAGAGAGTTGCTTTGCTCAAGTCAGAATGCCCTGACGTCTCCATAAGCCATTTCCCACTCCACATTTATTCTTAGAGTCAGATGCCCACTGCAACATCTCTGCGTGGTGTTTAAAGCATCAGAGTATTTTTGTACAAGAGAATCTACTTGTACAACAATCCACATCCTTCCTTAAATGGGTTTTTAATCTGCTCCAATAAGCCCCTTCTAGCCTTCGCACTCTGACCTTGCGGCAAATGATTCTTATCATGTGGCTCATCAGAATACAATTAGGTTCGAAACCCAGCCCTCTACAACTGGTCAAAGGACGTCCTATTGAATTCTACAACTCCTTCTTGGTGACACCAACTTGATGGATTAACCTGCTTGCAGATCTGAAATCTTCATTGCTAACACTTCAAGGGCACTCATAGTTGGGCATTAACTGAACATTCTAAATAAATACATAAAGTCATAGCCTTTTTGAGCTACAACTCGAATAATCTCTCAGCCAAAAGAGACACTGGAGCTATAGGGCAAAAGGGTTCATTTTTCCAAGCTCTGCCTGTTGGCAAAGGGGTATTTTGCTACCAGGATGTGGGAGTAGAATACAATGAAGAAAGATATAATATCAATAGATTTGAAAAACTGACTATATGACACTCTGCTGCATGAAAGCAAAGTGAAATAAGCTACTTATATACCGGCCCGTGGCTCTTAAAGCACTCTCTAGGCAGTTCACAATTTAATTATTGAATAACACAGCCTACTTTTGAATTGTGGTGCTGGAGGAGGCTCTTGAGAGTTCCCTGGACTGCAAGGAGAACAAACCTATCCATTCTAAACAAAATCAAGCCTGAGTGCTCAATGGAAGGACAGATCCTGAAGCTGAGGCTCCAATACTTTGGCCATCTGATGAGAAGAGAAGACTCCCTGGAAAATACGCTGATGTTGGGAAAGTGTGAGGGCAAGAGGAGAAGGGGACGACAGAGGGTTGGACAGTGTCATCGAAGCAACCAACATGAATTTGACCCAACTCCGGGAGGCAGTGGAGGATAGGAGGGCCTGGCGTGCTCTGCTCCATGGGGTCACGAAGAGTTGGACACGACTAAATGACTAAACAACGACGATGACACATAGCTGAGCTAGATACTCAATTTACCGACCTCAGAAGAATAGAAGGCTGAATCAGCTTTGACCTGGCAACCTGAATCCATTGGGATCAAACTCAGGTCGTGAGCAGAGTCTCGACTGCAGTACTACAGTTCAACCGCTGTGCCATGGGACTCATTAAATGTGAGTATGCAACCACTGAAAATTAAATTATTTACCACTTACAAAGAGCTATAGGCCAAAACAAAACAAAACAAATAATAATAATAAGAGAGGTATTTGGTATATCTATATAGAAGGGAACGACAGAGGACGAGATGGTTGGACAGTGTCACCGAAGCAACCAACATGAATTTGACCCAACTCAGGGAGGCAGTGGAAGACAGGAGGTCCTGGCATGCTCTGGTCCATGTGGTCACGAAGAGTTGGACATGACTTAACGACTATGCAACAACAAATATATCAAAGAGGGTATCACCCCACTGTTAAATACCCATTGAGTTTCTTACCAGCTAACCAACAACCACAAACTCTGAATTTTGTTGCCATGTAAAATATTTGCCATGTTATCTTTCTCTCTTATTATGTCTGAGGAAATGGTTCATCAAAGCTCACATTACAATACAGTGGTGCCCTGCATAGCGACGTCAATCCGTTCCGGATTAATGTCGCTATGTGAAAACATTGCTAAACGGAATGGAAAAACCCATAGGAACGCATTAAACTTCATTTAATGCGTTCCCTGGGGCCCAAACTCACCGTTCAGTGAAGATCCTCCATAGCGCCGCCATTTTCGCACCCTCGGTAAGTGAGGAAACCGCGCAAAAATGGTTGCAGCAGCCATTTTGGGCACCCGGTGGCCATTTTGGAACCACCGATCAGCTGTTTAAAAACATTGTAATGCGAAGATCGGTAAGCGAAACGCTTACCGATCATCGCAATGCGATGTTTTGCCCATTAAAACATCGCAATGCGATCGCATTAGCGATCTAAAAAATTAGATCGCTATGCGGATTCGTCGTTAAACAGTGTGCTCATTATGCAAGGCACCACTGTATAACAATCTTTAAGGTGCCACCATGTTTTTGTCTCTTTTTATTTGGTCTTTATTTATTTTCACCTATAATGCTTGCATAGACTAACACAGCTACCTCTCCTACACTTACAGAGAGGATACATTAGGTGTGATGAGAATCATCAAAGTATGAGTTCTATATTTATTTCACCTTACATAAGTGCAACACGTCATTCTCATCATGTCTAATTTATATTTTGACTTTTTTTGTTTTTTCCCCATGATAATAAATAATAAATGATATTATTCCATCACAATATAGAAGCCAAAATAAATCTCCAATAAACATACAACCAAAGCATGCCATGCATTTTAAAGTAAATATTATGAATACAAAATATCTGTTTGCCTTATTTTTATAGCATCACTCAGTGAATTAAATTCAACCAGAATTTTGGTTGATCTCGTGGGTTGCTCTCTGGGGCTGCTCCCTATTAATATATGCAAAATACCAGAATCACACATCCATGGAACAGTCTTGTTTCAAAACCCCTTGAAGAAGTCTATTACGATGAGTGAGCTACTCTGCTAACACAACTCTCCAGAGCTTTTCAGACAGCATTCAATCACAAAACCAGTTGTTGATTGGTGGTTTGTTAGACTTGGGTTTAGATGTTACAGGATCTCATCATGACTATGTGGGGCAACCCTTTGGAGGCACAGGCCACTCTAGCTGTGTCTTTTATGGTTTTCACAGCACAGAGAGGCTTGAGCAAAATGATGTGAATGTTCAAATGGCAGCAAGAGCAGCAGTAACATGATGACTGCTCGTTTTTACAAAGAACATTGCTGAAAGAACGTAGCTCAGGTGTACACCCTGTAAAAGCCTGAACCTCAAAAACAATATCCCAAAGACAGTATCTCTGGCACAGAGCTTGAAAAAATTGCTTTGGGCAATAAAAGGAACACTATATCATATGTGGTGGGGTTGCAAATTTATTAGGAAATTTTAGAAAGAAATAGAAAACAATAATCACCACAGATTTAAAAATATAAATGGAGATGAAGCCTAAAACTTATTTGTTCAATATGGTAAAGCTAAACCCAAGACAAGAGACAAAAAATTGTTTATACATATTAGGCGCAGCCAGAATTCAAGGGGCAAAACAATGGAAAGACAAGGAGGAAACTTTGGTGGAGGATTGTTTAATAAAATTACAGGAACTAATATCAATGGATAAACTAACAGACTCATTGAAAGGAAAGAGTAGAACGGAGCACGAATCTCAATAGGGAAAAGTAAAGAATTATCTTAAAGAAAAACAGAATAAAGATTCCAAACCTGTTCCAAGTGATTTAGGCTTAAATTAGAAGCAGAAGTAAAAACAAAGTAAAGCAGATTGTTAATATGGATATAAAATAAGAATTAAGTAAGGTATTTTTAAGATTGCAAAGAAAATAAATGCTTGGTGGGGAAAAATGCTTTTGGGTCTACAATTCAAAGGAGCCTGGTAGTTATTCTCTGAAATAGTTAGCTTTTCCACATTTTTCTGGCTTTTCCTTCCTAGTTTTCTCTTCTCTTGTGGCAAGATTTGAGACTTTCTGCAGCACTCGCTCCTTACGCACCCCCCTTAACAAGCTTTATATATATTTTTAAATGGCTAAACTGGGACTTGGCACCATAAAACTTTAAAATCCAGAAAACAGGGACATATATTTTGGAAAGAAAAAAAATGCTTTAAAGTTTAATGTAGAAAAAAACTTCTTGTAAAGCTTTTGGTTGTAAAAAAAAAAAATCCTTGGTTACACTTGATTCAATCTTCTCTCCAAGTTTATTATCTTTACTGTAACTGCAATAGCGCCTTTCAATTAACAGCACCTATCATTAATTGATTGGTAAAATCCAGGAATGGGATCTTGAATTGTTTGACTTGCTGTCAAGTTTGACTTAAGTCACACCAGTGACTCAACTCATTTTTTTCCAATGACTTGAACTTGACTCATGACTTGGAAGCCACCCACCTCTTCCTTTTTTTTTCCGAGGGAAAAGAAGCTTATCTTCATTAAGGACTCAGACTTGGGGCTTGGGACTCAGGACTTGGTACCAAAGATTCAGATTCGGACTTGGGACTTGGATCCAAAGACTTGCCAACATCCATGCTAAAATCCTGGTCTTTACAATGTTAATGGAGAAAAGGGAAATGTTCCTTAACAATAAAACTGAAAATACAATGAAGTGGCAGCATTTGTCACAAATGTACCATCACTCCAGCTAATTTGAGAGAATGAGAGAAATGGAAGTATGGAGGTACAGTAGAAATGGGGATGAACCTCATCGGGCTTCATATGAAGCTCATCCCCCATGACACCATAGGTGCTGCGAGGGTCCATCTCCCACCCATTCCCCCAGCTGGCTCACTCACTGGTCTTCATGGGACACTGGGGTTCTTCTTCTCCAGTGGTGCTCCAGTCCAGGCAGGAGCTCAGCCTGCCTGTTGGTGCCTCCTCTGGCAGCCAACCACTCATCAGCAACGCAGTGAGAATCCCCGCCCTGCCTCCTTGTCTGAGTGGTCAACTGCTGGTGGAGGAGGGGAAGAGCTGGTTGATCTCCTGCCCTTATTGGAGGGCAGTACGAAGAAGAAGGACCCCGGCAGTGTGCAGAGATGAGTGAGTAGGCTGACCGGTGGATCCACACCGCACCTGTGGTGCCATGCAAGGGGCTTTGTACAAAGCATGATGAAGGGTTTCATGCCCATCTCTATTGTAAAGGTACAATGAAGTTGTACATTGAGGAATCAAAATGAAAGTTAACATGTAACTTCAGGACAATTGTTTGTTTGTTTGTTTGTTTATACCCCACCTTTCCATTAAATGAAGGTGACTTACAATGTTTTTTAAAGGCCCTAAAAATTACAAAACCAACATTTATTTTATTTATTTATTTATTTCATTTATACCCCGCCTATCTAGTCAATTATGACCACTCTAGTTGGCTTACAACACACACTATAAAACAATTAAACATATAACATATCACATAATATAATTTACATAAATAAAAAAATTTTTTCCCAAAGATGGCGAGAAACAGGGTATAATGTAGCAGAAAAGGAAAAAAGAATAATTAGGAATTAGCTGGAAAGGGGGAAGGCCTGCCTAAACATCCATGTTTTCAGTTGTTTCTTAAAAATACCCAGCGAGGGAGCTGCGCGAATCTCAGGAGGTAAGTTGTTCCAGAGGCGTTAAAACTTTAATAACATCATATATGAGCCCACCCCAGTATAAATACATGAAAATCTAGAAAGTGCCTTTAAAAATTCCTGAACCTGTGAAGGATACAGATTTAGAAACAACACACCTGGGTAGGTTAAACATAAAATACCAATCAAAAAAGATTATGGACTCTGCTCAACCCCACCCCCAACTTCCATAGGAGTGTATGCAAATTGCATTATTTCAGGAGGTAGCAAGAATTCCAACACTGGAGGCATTCAAGAGAAAACTGAATAACCACCTGTCATTATCAGGCCACAATTCAATGCACACATAATTCAGAAGAAGCTCCACTAAATATACATTGATTTGATTGCCCGGAAAAACACGCAGGAACAGGGTTTCATCTCTGATCATTGAGCGTATAGCCTGGATAGATATTTTTATCATTTTTCACACCAGGTATACAACTAGAAAAGAATGGAGTTTTAGACCATTTCCCCACATTGGTTATTAGATAATTAAGAAAAATCTGACAAATTATTTGGGACGAACGGCTATTGTTCATGAAATCCAACACAATAATCATGTGGACCTTGAACTGGAAGCTTAAAGCAAAATGAATATGTGCAACAGTGTCCCTAAGGGTTAAAAGAAGAAGGAGCAAAAGCTGTGCATCAAAAATAATAGCAGGTGTATTTCCTCACAACGTTCAATTTGAAAAAAATGAGTGAAGATATGATCCAAAGTACTTATTATATAATGAGGCCTTTCTCTCAGTCCCGCCACCTTCACAGGTGAGTTTGGTGGGGACGTGAGGGAGGGGCCTTCTCTGTTCCTGCTCCCATCCTCTAGAACAGTGATCCCTAACCTTGGGCCTCTAGATGTTCTTGGACTACAACTCCCAGAAGCCTTCACCACCACCTCTGCTGGCCAGGATTTCTGGGAATTGAAGTCCAAGAACATCTGGAGGCCCAAAGTTGGGCACCACTGCTCTAGAACACCTTCCCACAGGATGCCAGGTTGGCCCCATCTTTACTGTCCTTCTGCAAGCAGTCGAACACCTTCCTCTTCAGGCAAGCTTTCCCTTACTGGCTACTTGAGAGTGTTTTTTTTTTTTTTAAATGGATTGTTGTACTTTTTGCTTTGAATATGTTTCAGTCCTGCTTATGTTTTTCAGTGTTGTATCAATTTGTTCCTTTTTAGTATTTGTATACTCATTGTTAGCTTTAAATGATGTAAGCCACCTTGAGTCCTTCTTAGGGAGAAAGGAAGGATAAAAATATTTTAAATTAGTAAGTAATACGTATATAAATAAATTACTATTCCTTTGATATTGGGGAAAGGAATTAATTACAAGCAACTAGTTATTTCTGGCATTGAACAAGACCTCTTTCCCTCAATTGAATATACTTCTGGTGGTTTGGGACACACAAGAAGGGCTCTGCTGAATATCTCAGCAGGTGACAAGACCACAGAGAAGAAGATAATCCTTAAGATATCCTGGTTTCACATTGTAAGTTATTACATTTTACTAACTCTGAGTTGCATTTTTCTGCTGGGAGCAGTGTAGCCATAGTGTAAAGGATATAGAATAAAACCTAATTTTCAGTTACAGTTTCAAATGTAGCCTGTGAAGGAAAATGCAACTAGTCTTGGCAGGAAAAGAAAATAGGTGTGACCAGCAAGGAAGCAGTAAAATGAGGAGCTATTCCATACCCCTTTTAGCAAAATCTTGAAAATGCTTTGAAACTGAATAGCTCAAAACCATCAAACACCTTTTTGTGCAGGAAAAAGAAAAGATCTCATGTGAACATTTGGTTTTAAACGTAACTTGGAAGAAAGGAGGTAGAGAAAGTAGCAGAAACAGTAACTGACTGAACCATTCTACAGAAGCAGGAAAAAAGCCTGCTTTTCAATCCTTTAGGGGCTATAGCCTTTCCGAAAGCAAGCTGAGTATTGCAGGTATGAATACCTAAAGAGACACGTATATTGTTATGAGAAGGCTCTTCCATCTGGAAAGGTTCAATGTGTTCTGAGGAGGGATTGAATTCCCCAGAGGGTTAGGTTCATATTCTAGAGATGGTAACAGATCTATCTCAGCCAGTGAAGCGCGACAGGACTTTGATGCAACGACAATGTATGGCTGGTGTACCAGCTGTCCCCTCTTCCTAGACAGAGATTGCTTGGCAACAGCTCTCCATACATTCAGAAGAGAGGGTGCAAGTGGGACCACCTCTGGAAATTTTCAGTTACTGCAAAATACTTATGCTGAGTTGTCAACTGGGACCAAGTGATGGAACCTCCCTCCCTTATTCACAAAATCTTCATTGGGAGCCTGTTTTCAACTGCAGTTTGTATTGAACCTCTGAAAGTACGGATGACTTTTTGAAGTACGCAAAGAATAGGGTTGTCTAAGTTTTTCCACAGATGACTGTGTCTGCCAGAAATGGCAGAATTAATCCTTCAGCTCCAGCACTCTCCCATCACTCCACCCAACATGGCCACCATGCTGGCTGGAGACAGTGGGAACTATATTGAAAAACATTAGGAGAGGGCTGAGTTGAGGTCATCTGCTAAATTCAAGAAGGTGGAGTGTGGAAGGAGCCGCCCTTTAGATCAGAACGTGACCTCTTCTGCTCTCCCTCCTACCTCCCAGGTCATATCACAATGTGCAAGGCTCTCTCTCTCTCTTTTTCTCTCTCTCTGACTTCTCCTGTCACATGCCAGCAGGCTGCCAAGGGAGAGACAGTTTCTTAGAGAATTGTCCTGTTTCAGCAACAAACACCAGCAAGAGGCGCCTTAAAAACTACCATCTTATACAAGGACGTAAGCTGAGGAGAGAACAAAACAACTGGAGGGGAAAGCAGGGATCAAAGCAATTCCGGAGCACTTTTATCCCTTTCCCCCTACACTTGATAAGCCTCACTTAGATTTCTTAATTTTGGATTAGAAAAGTGGGGGCGTCTCATACATGGGGACGTCTTATACACAGAAAAAATACAATAATATGTTCATTCCAGACTAAACTAACATGTTCTGTCTGAGCTTTCATGGATTGCAACCCATTTCCTCAAATGCATGCATTGCCCCTCCTACCCCGGAATAAGGAGGCGAGACAAGGTTTATGGGAAAAACAGGAGCCACACTTTATTAAACAGCCAATATAACCAACCATAAAAGGGGGGCTGCTGGAGTGCGGAATTAGGTTTTGCATTTGGGGTTTCACCAGACCCCTTACTGAACAAGCAGGAGAGTCCCATGCCCTGAGGTCTCACAGTCCTGGAGATCGTGAAACCCCAGCTGGCCTAAATGTGACCACCCCCAGACCTCAAGTCACCTTCCTCTTAGTGACTGTCAGTCTGGGTGTGGCCCCAGCACATCCTCCCCCCCCCCATGTACTATAATCTCATGATCCACAGCGCTGGGAGGTTGGATGATCTATATGTCACCTGTGATTGCAAGGTGACTCACTGAAGCCTGTTCCATCCACACAACTTGCCCATGTGACCATTTATTTTCCACCCAGTGAACAGCCTGTGCACCTCGACCAGTGTGGAATAGGCAAAACAACAACAACAACAACAACAACAACAACAACAACAACAACAACAACAACAACAACAACAACAACAACAACAACAACAACAACCGTAGCCAAATGCCAATCAAGATGTTGATCAAAATTTCCTATCCGGCCCCAGACGGCAATCAGAAAACTCACACTAGTACACTAGTACATTGGTTGCAAGTCTCGAAAAGAGGCTGAAAGGAGAACGAAGCACTGTTGAGTAGTTGCTACTTCCCCCTCCCATTTCAGGTTGCATTTGCGAGACTCTCTTGTCTTGCGATATTCTGGGGAGGAGGCAAGGAAGTCCCGTGCTTCCGAAGCACACTCAGCAGCAGAGCCAGCATTATACTGGTTGTTTCAGCACATCAAACCCTCCTTTTACCCACAAAGTAACAAAAGATATCCCTGGGCATTGCCTCAAAAAGTCAATGATGTTGGGAGATGGATAGAGGGAAGAAGAGTCTCTTGGGGGTGGGTGGGAAAGCACACTGCAGGAATAGGGGGGAAATATGTGTCACTGAAAATACAGATAAACATGTAGGGAGGGGAATGTTTATACAGTAGTACACTCATATATCATAAATGTCTGAAATTTCACACAGGAAGGAAAACCAAAGTCTCAAAGCCTGACATGAACCAGACTGGGACAAGAATCCAGCTGAGATTCAAAGAAATGTGACAAAAGAGAAAGGGACGTTTTTCACATTCCTAGCTCTACGACCACCAACACGAGTCTAAAATTACCCATTATACCACACTGTGCCCCATGGTATATTTGTTAAGGAAAAATTATTGTACATCATGTGCAGACATGTTTCTCAAAATACAGCTGTAAATTTCAGAGATAGGATGAGAGAATGGGTAGGGGGTTGGGTACAGAAAGATTTGCAGAATAAAGAGAGCATATTCTGAAAGAAAAGGATATTTGGACTGACTTTGGTAATAAAAGATAGTTGATTAAAGAACTCAGTGGCCAACAGCAAACAGACTAACTGAAAAATGTTGGTCCCTTTAGAAACTAGAGACATCTGGGAGATAATGTGTGCAGACTGGGGCAACCAATTTAAGCAGCTTGTTGAAACAGACTTCACTGTGTTTTCCACTCAATACTAAAGGTAAGAAATCTGTGTTGTCCTAGGTCTCCTTCATTATCTACATTCCATGTGGCCAATTAGCAGGCGTGAGGGCATTCACTGACTAGTGGCTGGTAACGACAAATAGGATGTCTCTTTATGTTCCTTTCAGCTGCTGAGAGGTCACAAGGAAACCAGACACCTTCCTTCCAAGACATAAAAAGGCCAAAGAAGACTCCCTCCCCACCACCACCCCCAGCTTAAAAGGCTGCATACTGTGTCACTTTGCCACTTTGCTGACAGACAAAATAAAAAGCAGCAAAGATGGGTTGTACAAGGCTGGCTACTTTATGGGTTTGGAAAACACATCCAGTAGTTCACAGATGACTCTTGTGAGTCCTCGTCACTTTCATCATGTAAGAAGAAGTAAGAAATTCATATTTCAGAAATAATATAACCAGTGGGAACTAAGTTATTTACTTTTAAAAGTTACTGTTAAGCAATCAAAGCAGGTTAGAGGCATTTTGACCAGGACCTTTGAAGCTGTACCACTCTCTTATCAGTCCTAAGGGGGTTTCCCCCCTCCCCCTAAGAAAAAGCCCCCCCCCAAAAAAAAAACCAAGGAAAATAAAGGCAAAATCCTTTTGTGCAGCTTTACACCATACATGTTGGATGGAATCATCAGCTGGCAAGTGGGGTATTTTATTTAAATCAAATCAGGTTCTGAGGCTCCTTTTTCCTCTGGGGAAGACTTTGCTAACTTCAGGTGGTAGGTGGGGGAAGCCTTTAATAGCCAAACAATTGTCACTGAATCTCCACCGGGAGGACTGGGAATGCCATGGGATGAAGCCAGTGACCCAGTAGCACTGCAGAAGGACTATCAGTATTTCATATAACTGGGGAGTCTGTGCTTTCCCCACAAAAGGTATTCCAGTTCCCACCACAACTTGTCAGCCTGCCTGATGAACACAGAATGATCACAGGAAGAGCAGGTCATTAAAATCTGGAAAGGTGCAGATTTCAAGCTCCGCCGTATATATTCCCCCACATCTTTGTACTTGCCAACGGGCAGACTCACAGGAGCACCACATCAACAAATGACAAGGGCTGAAGCTACCATGAAAAGCTTGTTTTCTCTTGCCTCTGACTGGTTTTTGACATTGCGCTTGTATACTGTGGAAAGGAAAACTAAAAGTTAAGGCTGATTCTGATTTAGAAGATACAGGCCAGAATATAACTGGCAATTTACATTTGTGTAAAGGGAACGGCATAAATCATAGCAGCAAATTGCTGCTCATTAACCAGGTGCAGGTTGCATTCTTGCGTGCTTCCTTGGCACCTAGGAATACAACCAGTCTCTCATTAATGAACTGCTGCTACGATTTCCTACACAATATGCTTTGTTCAAATGTAATCCACCAACCGGATTCTGTTCTCCTTACTTGTTTTTGTCTACCTCACACTAAAAAATTGAATTATCTAAATATTCATTTAATTGCATTTTAAATTAAGAACAAAGGCCCCTAATGTTTGTGTCTTCATTATTTTTCTGTAGTATACCAGTCTTTATCCATTTACTGGAAAGTCTACACAACTCAAGAAGTAAAGTACTGTATCTGGTTGTAAGCCAGCATTTTAAAATTACAGTTTCATTACATTCCTTCTTTTTTAAAAGGTTTACTGACAGGGGGCTTAATGCCGAAAAAAACAAATCACCATGAAGTCAAAACAAATAGTACTTTCCTTCGATTCATTTCCCTGACAGATTTTACTGACATACCATAATGCCTGCTCCCCCTTAAAGAATTTCAGAGTCGGAATCTTACATTGCAAACAGCTTTCAGGCATATGAACAAAGTGAAACAGCCTCTGTTTTTTACAGCAAACCTCAAGTCAGTGATGTGGAGAATTCTGGCATCTCTACAAAGGACGGGCAGAATGGGTGCAGTCTAAACAGATACGGCTGTTTGGTTTCGGTTCCGGAACTGCTGAGCCCAGAAGTAAACTGAACGGACTGTGTTTGCTTGCTCGGGATATCACAAATAGTTAAGGCTTGATTAGGAGGCCTTTTCCCTTTCATCTGACAAAAAAAAAATAGTAACATATAAAAAGTTTCATTATAACCGTTGTATAAAATTGATCTGCTCTTCTGAAAGTACATTTGCTGCAACTATATATAAAAATATAGGGTTTTTTTAGACCACCACCATCTAGCAGCAGGAAATCCAGAGTTCACACACTGTTGATTCAACTCTCACCATCCATCGTAGACGTTAAGACTGTAGCATTCAGCACTTAGCATGCAATCTGAATTTCATACTAAAGCACAACATTCCCACAAAAGTTTTCCTTAAAGTATTTGAAGTAACTGACATCCTTGATGACTCCAGTTTTATCTTCTGAATAATTCTATGTCATGCCTTAGCTTGAGAAAGGATGAAACCAAAATCACCTATGAATTTCACAGCTAATACGGGATTTGATCATGGGGCTCCCATTTACTCATCCAACAGTCCAACCACAACATCGCAGCAGCTTTCTTGTTCATGTTCTTGTGCTTTGGATATTAACATCCCTATTAGGTTTGCTGCACGCTGTAATTTCCAAAAGCTTCTTTTCTGCCTTACTGGGATAGTAAATCTACTCAAATATATGGGATTTGAGTTCATCGCATTAACTTAAAACTCATTGATTTCAATGCATCTACTTTAAATGTGGCTAAATCTTGATTAAACTGTTATCAAACCCAAGTACTTCGATGAATGAAAAAAATGCTGTGCATTAAATATATATATAATAAATGCTTAGGTTTCATTGTCATCTAATTACATCAAACTATTCCTCATATCTACTTCCAAGGTATTTTGTTTGTTAGGAAAGAATCCAGGTTACAGCTATTGAATTTAATGGCATTTTAACTCAAAAGTTAAAAAGAGAGCTGATTTAGCTAAAACCTTTTGAAAATTGCATCCAAGTCCATTGCTATACTGCTTGCATTTTTTACTAAACTATTCCCATGTTTTCTAGGGTTGGGTTTTTTTGTTGTTGTTGTTGCTTCTTATTGAGTTCCCTTACCTCAAAAGACCTGCTAGACCGCATTCCTGCATTAATGGCTTGTAAGAGCTAATGAAATAGCTTTTGCTGCTTGTTCATAGAAAACCTACAAATTTCCTACACAACACTGCACTGTATCCTAATTCTAAAAATTAATGTGCAAATAGAATAACAAATCGAATTAGCCACTAGGAGTCCAGTACTGAACTCCCAACTTCTTGCTCTGCAGCCAGATGCCTAAGCCACTGAGCTATCTAACAGTTCTTGTTCAGTAGTTATCGTGTATTTAGTTCAAATATTAATATCATATCCTCTTCTGCAAGGCAGCTCACAAGACATCAAAACAACACTAACAACCAATAGACTCATAGTGATAAACAAAAATTCTTAGTGGAATAAAAGCTCATCAGAATTCAACAGTGAATAGATTATTGATCTGTCAATTTCCAATGACTCTTGAAACAAACCTACTTTAATTCACTGTCTGAAATTTAGCAAGGACATTTCACAACATCAGCACAATTGAATGGTTCCATGTAGTTACCTGCTTCTTGGCTAACATGATCTGTAACATGTAGAAAGAGGGTGGCCAATGTCATGAATTTAGCACAGGGGTCAGGGAACTTTTTTACTTTTTACCCCCCAAAAAATTTATATATGCCGACATTACCCCCTTGATTTGAAAGGAAGGAAATCATACATTATTTCAATTCAAAATAATATTGAATCTACACAGGCTGTGTACCAAACTAGCAGGATATATCATCAGTATCAATGGCTGCCAGGCTATGTACCGAACTAGCAGGATGTACCAAATGTAATAAAGATGTGCGCTATTTATGCTGGAACACATTGCACTCAAGCCATGGGGTGGTATAGGGAGTAGTAAGGGGCCAACATGCCTAGCAAGTTACATTAAATTTTTGCTAGCTCGCAGAGGATTTAATCATAATGGCTGCCAGAGTTGTGCTAGCAATGACATGCTTGCTAGAGACATCCAACACAGAGTTGGGGGGGGGGGGTTCCTAGCACTTTAATCATTCTGTGTGTGTTGTGCAAAAAGGAACCGACCAGGCTAAAGATCATGTCACCCACCCTGGTGCCACAGCCCAACATCAAAGACCAGTGCGCTATTTTTTTTATCATTGTCAATGGAAAACTCAGCAGTAGCCAGAGGATTGGAAAAGATCAGTCTACATCCCAATCCCAAAGAAGGGAAGTGCCAAAGAATGCTCCAACTATTGTACAATTGCACTCATTTCATATGCTAGCAAGGTTATGCTTAAAATCCTACAAGGTAGGCTCTGCTCATTACCCCCAGGATTTTCATTTTTACCCAATTTGGGTAATTTACCCCTGTTCTCAGACCACTGATTTAGCATGTAAGTTTGTTCTTAACAACAAACCACCTATTATTAGCACTGTTGTTATCAGCTGCAGTTGTATCCAGGCAATTACATTTCTTTGGAAAGAAACAAAGGCTTGCAAAGAGATGAACAAAATAATGTTGCATCCATTCAAAAAATAAGCAAATAAACAAATATTCTATCCATTATAAAATGTTGCATTCCTAGAAAATTCAGATTTGCATCAATCATAAAAAATAAATTGAGTTTTGAGAGAGATGACATGCAAGATACTGGCTGGTTGTGTTCTCAAAGGTTTTCACGGCCAGGATCCAATGGTTATTGTAGGTTTTTCGGGCTCTTTGGCCGTGTTCTGGAGGTTTTTCTTCCTAACATTTTGTCAGTCTCTGTGGCTTGCATCTTCCGATGACAGGAGTTAGAACTCTGTGTTCTGATATAGTGTGTGTCATAGTTGAGTATTTGTAGCTGTGGGATCAGCTTTTTGTCCTTTTCAAGTGACTGGTTGATTATGGTGATCAGGGTGTTTTTGTTATGGGTATATTGTTGTGATAAGGGGGGAGATGATCTGTCACTGTGATTGATGGGTATTGTTAGCTAATCTTTTGTGTGCAGTGATCACCGGCCCTTGTGGCTGGGTAGAGTTCATTGACCTTTTTGCAGGCCATATTTTTCAGTGCTGGAGTCAGGCTTTGTTGAGTTTGCTAATTCATATGTTGGGGAACCAATGGCAATTACAACGGGCCTGAGTGGGATTGAGTCTTTGTGGATTTTGGGGAGTCCGTGGCGAGAGAGCTTCTTGGTGAGAGAGCTTCTGTCTTGCAGATTCATTGAAGGATGTTCTGGTGCAGGGAGGAACTCCTGATCAGCATGTTTGTTTGTTTTGTGATTTTGTTGGTTGGATCCCATTTAAGTTTTCTGTACGTGGTGGTGTCTAGAGGTTCCCTGATTTTGTCCTTGTATTCTTCTGTTTGCATGATTACTGTGATGTTGCCTTTGTTTGCTGGCAGAATGATGATGTCAGAATCTGAGTTTAGGGACTTGATAGTGTTTCTTTCCTTTCTTGTTATGTTGCTGTTCGAGGTTTTTGCTTTTTGTAGCATCCTTGTCATGTCACCTCTTATTTCTTCTGCTTTTTCTTCCGGAAGATGGTCTATGGCTGATTCCACATTGGCAATGATATCTTCCACTGGAATTTTACTGGGTGTGACTGCTAAGTTTCCTCCTTTAGCTGAACATGCCCTGAAACAAGCTGGACATGAAATCCTATTTCAAAATAAGAAGTAATGGACAACACCAGCAATCAGTATGTTAGACTACACAGGGAAACCACTGAAATCCACAAACACCAGCACAGCTTCAACAAAAAATAAGAAAGTCTAAAACTCAGCAAAGCCACCAGCAGAGCTTCAACAAAGAAGAAGAAAGTCTAAAACTCAACAAAGCCTGGCTCCCAGCACTAAAAAATACAGCCTGCAAAAAGGTCAACAAACTGCCCAGCCACAAGGAACAGTGATCACTGCATACAAAAGACTAACTAACAATACTCATCAATCACAGTGACAGATCATCTCCCCCTTATCACAACAATATACCCATAACAAAAAACACCCTGATCACCCAATCTCTTGAAAAGGACAAAATGTTAGTCCTACAGCTACAAATACTCAACTATCCAACACACTACACCAGAACACAGACAGAGTTCTAACTCCTGTCCTCGGAAGATGCTGGCCACAGAGACTGGTGAAACATTAGGAAGAAAGACCTCTGGAACATGGCCAAACAGTCTGAAAAGTCTGCAACAACTACTGGCTGATTCTTTTAAAAGCCTGACAAAGATGTGTTGTGTTGTTGTTGTTGTTGTTGTTGTTGTTGTTGTTGTTGTTGTTGTTGTTGTTGTTGTCATTGTTGTTTTACTTGTGTTCCAGAACCCTAGGTTTTATGAAATGTAGTCCAAAAATAATTTTACCAAGCTTTGGTTTTGCTGTACTTGCTAGGGAATTGTTCACATGGACACTGTAACTTAAGCTGTTGTAGCTGAAGCCACCCATAGCTTTTGCACTCAGGGCAAAACACCATATTAAAATAAACCAGATATGAAATGCCCATCCGGAGAGTCACATTTAAAAACAAACAAGCTAAGAGAGTAATGAGACAATAAACTTTGCATTATTAATTGTTAGTACATGGGAAAGCAATATGCAATAATTAATGGTATTAAATAAGCTTTAATACCATTTTAATAAGCTGTTATATTAAAAAACAAAATTAGTGATCAATGTCTTGCCAGACTTATAATGCACCAGTCTGCCTTGCCCAGCCATGTTACTATAGTCATACAACGTGTGGTGAATAAAGCCTTAAGCCCTTTTCCCTCCAGGGTTTGCCTAAGGGTACTGTAGATCTACCATATTTTTCCGTGTATAAGACAATAGTTTTTCCTAAAATAAATTGAGGCTTGTCTTATACAGAGAAGTAAGCTGAACTGCTGGCATGCAGAGCCCTCTCTGTGGGCACGCGAGCCATAGTGCTGCTCCTGCCCATGCAAGCCCAGGGCAGGGCCTGGCACTACTTGCTGCTTGGGCTCAGCTCAAGCTCACGCTGTCACCTTGTCCCCTGCCCGAAGGGAGCCCATAAGTGGCACTGGAGGAGGCAACTGAGTGGTGGCAACAGCGGCAGCAGGAGGAGGTGGAGGCAGAGGGGAAAGAAGCAGCCTCGCTTGGCCAACCCTCATGGCTGCCCATTGACTGTGGCCACCCGATTCCTTCATCCGGTACCCCTTCAGACAGGGGACAAGGAGGTGGTATGAGCTTGAGCTAAGCCCTGGCAGTGGTGCTGGAGGAGGTGATTTGGCGGCAGTAGCAGCAGGAGGAGGCGGAGGTGAAGGAGGAGCTGCACTCGGCCACTCCTCGTGGCTCCCCATTGACTGTGGCTGCAACAGGCTGATTGCCTCCTCCAGCACCACTTGCAGACTCCCTTCAGGCAGGGGACAAGGCAGTGGCATGAGCTTGAGGAGAGCCCTGGCAGTGGCACTGAAAGAGGCAATCAGGCGGCCACAGCCGCAGTCAATGGGAAGCTACGAGGGGCAACTGAGCGTGGCTCCTCCTTTGCCTCCACCTCCTGCTGCTGCCGCCACCCGATTGCCTCCTCCAGTGCCACTGCCGGGGCTCACCTCACGCTGAAGCCACTGCCTTGTCCCCTGCCCGAAGGCAGCCTGCAAGTGGGGGAGGAGGCAATCAGCCAGCTGCAGCCACAGTCAATGGGGAGCCACGAGGGGCGGCCAAGCGCAGCTCTTCCTTTACCTCCACCTTCTGCTGCTGCCAGGGTCAAAATTGGGGGGGGGGGGTTTCCTTATATATGCGGCGTCTTATACAAGAAAAAATATGGTAATTATATCATACGAAATAATCAGCAAGCATAGATTTGGCGTACTGGATTCACAGATTCAATGGTGTTACGGTGTGAGGATATGGTCACTGACTAGCCTATTCCACACATTATGACATTTCCAATGAAAATGTTTGTTTGTTTGTAGTATGACTACAAATCCAAGTAGTATGACTACCACAAATTAACTTCAACCACAATATTTTTAATCCATTTAAACCAGACAAAAAAGGCTGTTTTTCTTCCCATCTTGAGAATGTTCTACCTGCTAAGAATGAAAACTTGATTATCTCGGTCATCTTGCACTTTTAAATGTGACAAGTGCCCCTGCATTTCCCTTTCATATTTTAAGGATCTCCTCTAACTCTATTGCTCTACAATTAAAACTGATTAATTGATTCAGGAAGTGTTAAACCTTTGAAGTTGGGGGAGTTTGCCTCCAAATCCATTTAATTTAATGGGCTATAAACTAGGCAAGATGAGGGCATCCTCATAGCATTACACAGAATGAGAAGCTCGAAAAGCTTCCTTTCAACCATGTTCATCAATTGTTGGGTGAAAGGGACTGTTCTACATGATCATGGGAATGAAGACATTCAAGCAGATTCTTTAACCTGTTCATAGTAGATTCTTTGAAGCATGAGTCTGGCAATGAAAGTGAGTGTTGACAAACAAAATGCATCCAGTTTTAAGACTTTGTGTTTTAATTTTAGATACAAATTCTCTCAACTGTTTCATACTAAATTATCTCCTTCTCAGACATCTCCTACTAAGGAATGTAGAAAGGACTGTATCGAATGCAGAATTAGTATGGAATAAATCCATTTGAATGCAAGTAAAATTACTTGAGAGCTGATATATACAAGATTTTCTGTAACTGCCTAAAATATACTTCTCAAACAGCTATACCTTGAATGCAGTTTTTAAAGTTAGAAAATGTTTATCAGCATGCAATAGCATTTTCCTTCCCAGAATATGTGAAAGTTTTTTCCAACAAGTTTTTTTTGAAAGTGGATTAAAAGGAACAAAATCAAATTTGTCTCAAAGATCCATGATAATCTTGGAATAAGATGTATGGACACCCAGAATGATCAGATCCATATATGGAACTGTTCATCCTTTGTAACAGACAGTACAGTAGTTTTATTGAATCAGTAATGCTCACTCTCCAGTTTCTCCAATAAATGTTTATAGGATGGCAATCTGAAAGTTGACGTCTTTCAGTGGATTAGCTTGCTACAGTAATTCTGATTTTAGTACAGTAGGTATTCACCATTATCTGAAACAAACAAATACATCTACTAAAACAATAACCCCCTCCCCCAACCAAATACTAGGCCCATATGAATGCACACTATATTCAAGGAAGGTCTATTCCCCAGGAGGATGTATTTAGCTTTAACCATTTATTTTTAGATGCACAGACAGGTAGATAGACAGATTCTCAGGCAGACAGTTTGTTGTCTTCTTCATATATCTGAGAAACTAATCTCTGGGCTCAAGGCAGAGTAGTTTATTACCTAATAGCCAGAATCCTATTACTTGTATATATGGGTATAAATGCAAATACATAAGCCACAGTGGTGGACAACCATTCGTAATAGAGTCACTTACTTATGTTCCTTGTTCTAACTTGGCATGTGACAAGGAATACAAGTGGCGACTCCTTAATTGGTGGCAATTTGCTGATTTGATTTAGGCACTCATACTGACCTGAACAGCATTCTAGCTGATATTCCACAAGGGCTGCTGTTGCATTCATTTCGAAATATGTATGTAGTACATATAAATACATATTGCCTCAGGACTCAACAGGGTTAGAGAATCTACTTTACACCATCCTTGGAGGGCTTCTAGGTACTCTGATATCATCTTTCCTTTAGGTAGCTATGCTTTGGCACAGCTTCTTCCACCAGGTTATCTGCCTACAGCTGCTTGCACAGACCTTAATCAAACCTTGTATGAAATCAGCCATTTGAAAGTCATATTCCTATCATCTAGGTTACTTCTTGCCAGCCATTACACATAATCTTTAGAAACGAGGAGAGAGTATTTTGGAGAAATGGGTTAGAGGACAATGGCTCCAGTCAGCTGACTGAGGCCAAGGTCACAATGACTGGAACTAGTTCCAATCATTTGTGGAAGCCTATTGTGTGGGGTGCTGTTCTGGATTTGACTAAATGATGATATCTGGGTTAAGAGGAATGCTCAGCAACCAATGCTCCTGTTTCATGGATCAGGCATAAGCACAAGATTACCTTCCTGAAATTGCTACCTTCCAGAGGTATTGGACCACAGCCTCCATCATTTTGTCAGCTTGGCAGCCGGCAACAGTAGCTGGACAGAATGGCAGTTGTAATACCCACCAGGTTGGGAGGAGCTAGAGTGTTAGATCAGTATAACACGAGCCCTATTCAGACATTAGGAGAATCCCCTTTGGTTAATACACTCAGCAAGGAGTACCTCTTCCTCTATCATTGGTTTCCAAATGTATCTATAAAAAGTCTAAAGAGGAGAATGTTTCTACTCACACGAAGTCTCCTCCCAGTCTTGATCACACAGAGAGTCTCCACATGAGCAGGAACATCCTTTCTCCATCACCCCAGCACACTGGCAACATCTCCACTACATTGCCAATCATCTCCAGTTCTTTGGCACTGCTGTTACTGTTGCAGAGTTTTTAATTTTTTGGTTTAAAAAAGTGCAGAAGTGCAGAATAGCTTAATGTCCCCCGAAGCACCCCTTTTCTCATTAACTGCATTTCCAGTCTCAATAAATATTTTGGAATATGTACACAGAGACACAGTTTCAATAACTCACTTTGAGACATTAGTAGGAGAAAGAATAAATGTTTTCATTACTTACAAGATCAAGCAGCAAACTGACAAACATTACTGCCTTCAGCAACAGACTTCAACAGACACAGAGAGGTAAAGAGGCATAAAGCAGAGAGGTAGGGCTCTCTTTGAATTCAGAGAGAGGAGGGAAGAGTTGGTTAGTGCTGGACAGATTGACAGTCACCAAATCCAGAAAGGTCCCTCCCAACCACATCTACTAGAGGCAGCATGCGAGACTGTGAAAACTCCAATAACTACATGATAGCTGACAGAGCTTAAAATTCCAGCAACTCTGATATGCTTGTACAATATGTACAGGTGTATAAATGATAGACTCTAATCAAACTGATAACAGTATCACTAGTTTATGCAAGTACCTATACATTTATCCCTCACCCATCACCATTTTTCCCTTGAAGCATGTTGAACCTTCCTTCTCTCTACCCCAGCTGCACACATTCTGTTTTTGGCAAGTTCCTGTAAGAAGCCATATTGCAATCCTTATAATACAAAACTTAAATTAAAAGAGTAATCACATTGCTTTTTCACAAGTGTTCCAGAGGAAATTGATCACACACTAAAACAGGATGTGCTAATAACCATAGGGAATAAAGCAGAACTAAACATTGTCAGATGATTCAGCCTAGGCCTTATAAGTGAAGCAAAACAGCGAATTCGGTGAAGCCAACAACTTGTCTATTACAAACACTACTTCAAGCAGCTGAACACATGGTCATAGAGCTTGACATCACCAGACGACAATACAGAGACATCATGAAAAGCCATGATTTGTATAAAAGAACAGGTGCATTACAAACATTTGTTTGTCCTGATGTATAACAAAGCTCTTTTTAGGACAAGATATAGAGAAACAGAATGGTCTGTTCAATATATATATATATCCAGAATGTATCCTACAGAAAACTGGATTAGATTCAGATGAAGGAGGAGTGCAATGAGTAGAAGCAATTGGTAAAGGTAAAGGTTCCCCTTGACATTTAGTCCAGTCGTGTCCGACTCTACGGCGCGGTGCTCATCCCCGTTTTCAAGCCATAGAGCCAGCGTTTGTCCGAAGACAGTTTCCGTGGTCATGTGGCTGGTGCAACTAGTCATGGAACACTGTTACCTTCCCATCGAGGTGGTACCTATTTATCTACTCGCATTTTTACATGCTTTCGAACTGCTAGGGTGGCAGGATCGAACAGCTAGGTTGGCAGGAGTAGAAGCAATACTAATAATTTAAAATACTACATCATATTAATGGCCAAAATAGCAATAATTTGAAACAACTACTAATGAAGTTTAAAGAAGAAAATGCAATAGCAGGAGTCCAGTTGACCATTAAGACAACAGTAATGCCTACATATACGTAACTTTAACATTTCTGGTGAAAGATATCATTTTAAAATGTTTTATACTTTGTTTCTATATTTATTGTAAAAGGGGACTACAACCAATAAATCAGAAGAAGAGGCTTCATGGCAAGTGGAGGCTATCAGAATTTGTCCTAGTGGTACCAGACTGGACATGGCAGGCGACTCTGCCCTGCCTAGCACCCCTCTTTCTGTGTCTTCCTGCCAGAGAAGAATGATGGCATGCTTGGTGAGGATGGAAGGAAGCATCACTTCATTTGTAGCCTGTCAGTCAAGAAGAACAGCTGACAGTACAGTAGGCCTTCTTTTGGGCTTTGGGTAGGTAATTGAAGCAGAGGCAGCACCAAAGGATGATGAACTTGGTGAAGACAGAGAAGCAGTAGCCCTTCATTCATAGCCAGGTGGTCCAGAAGAGCAGCAAGTGACTCACTTAGTGATTATTGGCTTGTGGGCAAGGTTAACAAAGAAATGGCGGAGAGGAAAGAATGGCGTGCTTGGTAATGTCCCAGAGGCAGTGGGTTATACATATACCCACCCAGGTCAGAAAGAGCAGCAGACAGAGTCCTGGCTTGTATTCCACTGCAAGAAGATAAGGTGAGAGGGTTGAGACAGTCCCAGGGGACTGAAGTGGCTGGTAGATGGAGGAAGTCTGGCTTCCTAAACACTCTACACTTAACACGAAGGATCTGTGTATGCCTTCCTCCACCCCATAGTCAGCCCCAAATTGCACAAATACCCCTGATTCAGTCTGTTTTTGCACTTCTGTTGGGCAGCACAAACACTTTTTACAAACAGAGTTTCTAACATCAACTTCATTCTATCTCCTGCTCCCTACCACTGCATACTTTTTTCCTCTCTCTCTCTCTCTCTTTAATTTAACATGGCCCTGAAATACATTTTTGTGGAACGTGACAGCTAGTCCACTACTTTGTGATTGTTAGTTAGTCCTTATAAATGCACTATTTTAAAAATGTTGCTGCTTCTTCTAGTTGGATTCCCTCGCTCCCCTGTTTGGGGAACAATGGCTGCACAGATTTTCAAAACTACTATTGTTGTTTTAAAGGCTTCTGCATTCACGGCTGTTATGTAAAAAGAGTGAATAAGTATCCTCTTTAGATAATTACTTCCAAATGTCTTCAGGATTACAGCAGGTGAAGTGTAACCAGAAAAATAACGCAGTCTGCTGTTAATGTGAAGCGACACCAGTCGAACTGCATTGGCTTCAGTGGAGTCACTCTGAGATCACGGTGATATGAACGTTGTTTGTCACTAAGTACTAGGAGCAACTTCTGCCATACTTTCTGGAAACGGGAGAAGAAATGCACCATATTCACCATTTTGTGCACCCTGTGCAAATTCTTAATCCCACTGAGGTGAACTGCATTCATTTTTCCTCTAAATGAAAGTGGTTTTGAAAATTCCCATCAACATATGCAGGGAATCCTGCTTCTCACAGAGAATGATCTACAATGAGATGTTCGCACATCTGCAGTAAAACTAGGAGGCAAAGGGCAAGATTGCTCCTTTGCCTGTTGCATTTACAAAACCTGAGCAGACGGATGGCTTAATCTTATTTGGCATTGGCAAGAATCCTATTACTTTCATACCCCTGAATAAATACAATGGTGTAAAACTCAATGGTGAGTTGCCAGCAGTTAAGGAATTGCAAGCTGGATTCCTCGTTGCATGCCAAATTACCAATCTGGCATGTGACAAGAAATATCATCAGTGACTCCATAACTTGTAGCCATTTCCTGCTGAGATTTACACCACTGGGTTTATGCCATTGTACATAAGGATAGGATCTAACCATTCACGATGACAGCTCAACATCTTCCTGAGGGTGACAGGCTCACTTAGGGGGCAGCCCTTCACATGGGCCCCTCCCAGTTTCAGCTGATTCCATTGTATTATCAACTGTCATGAGCTAGCCTTAAAGATGTCTGCTTCTCTTGTTCTGAGTTCTTTGTTCTAACACCTTGAGCTTTTCACATTGTCTTTGGCAGGGGGACTTCTTGTCTGCCATGCTGTCATCATCCTCTGGATGAGTCCTCTTAAGTAGGGCTAGACTGTTCCTATCCTTCTGTGTCTCTAAGTGAGTGGTGCCAATCGGCCTTAAAAATCTCTCTCCTGTTCTAATGTTTTCCTAATGGGAACAGGTCAACTTGTCCTTCATCTTCCAAAGAGGATTCTGCCAGGTAGGGCAACTGGGGAGCTCATTAAGACAGAATTATAGAAAGCTGTTTTCTACTAGTATGAAAACTGACCTGAGATGCTCAAATGGGTTTTAATTTGTGTATTTCTATTTAAAGGTAGGTTCGCTGTTTTGGATAACAGCAGGATTTATTGTACTTTATTGAATTTTTATTGTGTTTATTACACAGTGCTTTTAATTGTATGATTTTATTGTATGTTGTTAACAGCTCAAAGAGTGATAACACTAATGGGATGGTATAGAAGTGGAATTTATAGAATAAATAAATAGAGCATGATACTGTCTTCCATACTAGTCCCATGATTCATCAATTACAGTACTATCTATACTGCCTCCCCCCCATGGCTGTCTATTGCAGGAGAACATCAGTATTGTCCAGTAATCTGTCTTTTAGGGCAGGTTGACTACCATTATTGATTTCTTTTCCTTTTTGAAGAAAGGTATCCTGGAACATAGCTGGAACACTAATAATCTCAACCACAGAAAGAGGTACAGTGACCATCATTACATCCTTGTAGAAGCAGGTAAAATGCCATGTATTGTTCCATTCCCCCCCCCCCAGGAAACAAGGCAATCACCCTTACACACCTCCTTCTGTCATTTGAAATGACAGATACTTTATTAAAAAAGAAAGAAAGATGAAACTACTCAAAGTGAGGGAGTGAAATAAGCACCTTGGGAGATATAACTCTTTGAAGTATAGAGTATCTTCAGTTAGGGATGGCTAGGTCAGCTCAAACGGGATTTGTATTAGTGTCATTCCATTCATTTTAAAATAAATTCCATTCCATTTACACATTAATGTAGGAAGCAACATGGTTTATATTTAATCCACACACACACACACACACACATTTAATTTCAATTCTACAAAATGGTCCGAGGCTAAATTTTACCCATGTTTGCTTTAAAATGAACAGAGATTGGCTGTTTGGAGTTGTTTGAAAGTGCTGCAACCTCTACGCATCGTGGGGCCTAAATACCCCCAGAATTGTTGCACCACAGTGGGTCGTCATTTCTTTTAGGGACATGGAATAGAAGTAAACATGGCTGACCTCATGGATTTATGAGAGTTGCCATCTCTTTTTTTCTGTACAATATCTCAGAGATATGACAGCACATCATCACTACAGAGCAAACTTCTGTCCTGGTTTTAAAACAAGAATGGTCTTCATTGTCCTACATTTGCAAAGTCTTCTACACACTTCATCAGTATTTCTGAAGCAGGCTAATCAAAAGTTGGCTGAACATAGAAGCAAGGTCTGTCCATGATAGTTTTGCCTCCTAATATGGACCCGGCTCAAAAATACTCAGTACGTTTTTGAGGTGTTGCTGCCATGCAGCAGTCCTATGCCTCTTGGGAAGCTGGACAAGAGGGATGTGAGACTCTTCAGATCAACATTTTTTTAAAAAGAGATCTATTCTTTCAGTTCAGGACTTCTGCTGTTGGTGGGTTCTTTCTTTCTCTGATTTATAGGCTGCCTTTCTCCTGAGGAGGGGACTCAAGGTGGATCACAGTGTTTAAAAAAAACCCCACAAAAATTAAAAATGCAATAAAGTAAACATTAAAAAAGAACTAAATTTCAATAGTAATTAAAATACATTGAATGACAAAAAACATTTGAACATTTAAAACACCCACCACCACCCTACTGGATGCAGAATTGGTGACCTTACTAAGGAAATGCACCTTTTGATGTTGGCAACCCAGGCACTGGTGCTGTTTGCAACTCTCCTTCAAGACAATAAAAATGTGCTTAAGGTGGCCCTCTGCGCCTTTTTTTAGGACAGCCATCTTCTATTTAAGGGCTGTTTGAGGACAATTCCTACTTCTGAAAATGTTCTCCATTTCAAATGCTATCCAACCGAAATCTGATTTAAACATAAGAAGCCATCAAGAAGTAGATCAAGGATTTCAGAACTGCTCGTCTACTGTTTAGATGGTTGGCTCAGCAGAGGCACCTGGTTAGATTCTGCTCTAGAAAGATGTGTCATATTACTGTGCAAGAACACGGCCACTCCCACAGTGTGCCATTGAACTCCACTGAAGATGGGCACAATCCAGAAAAGTGACGAATCAGGGTGGTCTGTGGGGAGCCTGGAAAAAAACAAGGTAAAAAGGTAAAGGTAAAGGTTCCCCTTGACAATTTTTGTCCAGTCGTGTTCGACTCTAGGGGGCGGTGCTCATCCCCGTTTCCAAGCCATAGAGCCAGCATTTTGTCCAAAGACAATCTTCCGTGGTCACATGGCCAGTGCGACTTAGACACGGAATGCTGTTACCTTCCCACCGAGGTGGTCCCTATTTATCTACTTGCATTTGCATGCTTTCGAACCGCTAGGTTGGCGGGAGCTGGGACAAGCGATGGGAGCTCACTCCGTCACATGGATTCGATCTTACGACTGCTTGGTCTTCTGACCCTGCAGCACAGGCTTCTGCGGTTTAACCCACAGCGCCACCACGTCCCTACGGAAAAAAACAAACTGGTTCACAATTTATTTTGGGAGGGTTTATGCTGTGGGGAACTTATGCCCCCACTCCTGCCCTCAACACCTCCCTTCCTTCTCCTCTTCCTTCTCCGCCATCTTGAGAGACAGAAGGCCAGCATCATTGCCAGGATCCAGGCCTGATATCTCTGCGCATGTACTGGCCTAGGTTGTGATGCCAGGCACTGTCTCTGCACCTGTGCTGGCCTATCAGGTGATAGATTGGGTGTATGCACAAAGACCGCAGGCACAACTCCTGGAAGAGAAGCCAGGTCACCGTCTCTGAAGATGGTGGTGGCAAAGGAGGAAGAGGAGGAGGCAGAAGGAGCTGGTGGGGGGCGAAGAGGAGGAAGCGGGGCAGGTCGGAGCAAAACAAAGTGCCAGGCGAAAAAAGTTTAGTGCTTCATTCCCTTTCACTAAAATGGGATCCATGAACCAAATCTTGAATTGGTTCATGCCCATCTCTAAACTCCACCTCTTCTGGAAGATAACAGTGCCTGCTGTCACTGATTTTTTTTTCTTTACCCTAATAGTTTTCTGGAATAGGAGAATGCCACTATAACCACTCTCTCCTCTCCCAAACCTTGTTAGAACTTCTTCTTCTTCTCTGTCGCTTCTTCTCCCTCTTCTGCTTCTGCTTCATTTGCTTCTTTGGTGTCATTTCTTCTCTCTCCCCTAGACCAGACATGCTGGCATCTATTCTCATAGGCCTCCCTAATTCCTACTCTCTGAATTTCGATGCCAGATTTCCTGGTGGAAAGCAACAGCAGTGCCCTTGGAGACTGCCAGTAAGAGTGTCTCCAACTAGACACTAAGGCACTGGAACTCAGAAGGTATTTTACCTGCATGTGAACCGTTAGCATGCACACACCAAAGCCAGCTGGAGGCACAATGGTATGAGACATGATTCAAGAGTATAAAAGTGAACACACATACCCAGCAAAGTGCAGTTGTGAGAAGTGCTGGAATGTGCTATTACTTTCAACAATAAAATGTAAAGCACCTGGTAAGGGAATTCTAGGGAATAATAGTTGAGAAAAATGATCACGGAGGAATAATATCTACAAAGACAAGCCATTTCTCTGGTTTTACATGACATGCATAAGATGAATGTTTAAAACTCCATTTTTGCCCCATCACCACACTTTTCTCAATATGAATGTCCCTGGACCAGTCCCAAAACATCCCACAGTATCCCTCATCTGATTTCTGTCCTCTTATCCTCTAAACAATGGTTGGGGAAGAAACAGGAATCATAAACCACAATTTTATCTTGGTTTGTTTTAAGAAACCACCATTTGAACTAATTACATTTCCTTTAGATTTAGATACAAAGTTCATTAGGTTGCCATAGTTCATTGAGAAGCTGGAGGGAATATGTTTAATCTCTTCACAGATGAACTAGATGAATAGTGAGAGGAAAACATGAGCCCAAGGCTTACTGTCAGTCGTGTATATAATGCTAAAGGCTGTCAAAGAGCCTGTTTTGTTTCTAATGTGTATGTGTGGAAGAGGTATGTTTTTTAAAATGAATTGTGAGCATATATGCATCAAAGAAACATAAACCAGCCCTGTTTCCCTGCATGCCTCTGAAAATGTACATTTGTCTCCCATAATATAATCGAGCTCCTTAATATTATTCCGCATAAAAGAAACAAAATACCACAGTAAAAGATATCAATAAAAACAAATGGACCACACTTGTTGCATGTGAACATACCCAATTATTTCTATATACAAAAACATATTTTTTGAATTTAACAGAAGACCTAATGAATGGAAAAATATCCAGTCTCTGGCTTTCTTCCAAGATCTCGTTAGAAATTGCAACTGATATTTATGTACAGATTTACAATTGCAGACCTTTGTGGCGTGGGGGGGGGGGGCGGGAGTTGGGAGCCATAGAGAGCACATGCAAAAGAAATTACAAAGAAAAGCATATTCCAAATAGAGTGGCTGTCACAGTGAGGAGTTATCGGGCATCCTTTATCCTATACATGAAATGTCCTCAAAGAACATCAAGCTGCAAATAAAGGAAAAAAAGAGTACATAGAAAATTCACATAAATAAAGCTTAGGGACTCCTAGACTGAAAATCTGTGATTGTAAAGGATCTCAACTGACAAGAGAAGAACTGGAGACTTAGCGTACAGAGACAATAAAAAACAAAGCAAGAAGTTTCCTATTTTCACTGCACCAAGATTCTGCTTCTCTAAAAGATATGCCTTCGTGGTTTACATCTCACAAGCCAGCGTTCCTGAGAATGTTGATGTTTCTGGGTTTCACAGACAGCATCATGAGCTAAGAGGCAGGAATTAGCACGGAGGACACTTCCTTCTCACTAAACACAGGAAGCTTCCTTCTGCTAGTGGTCTGAATTGATCCAACATACACAGGGGTGGGCAGGCTTCAAACCTGCAGGGCTCACTTTGTTTACTAGAATCTTGAGCTCAGGCAAAGGTACCAGGTGCAAAACAGGCTCAGGGTGAGCCTGAGGTTGGAACAATCACCTGTTTTGGACTACAACTCCTAGACTGATGATGGGATTGTGCTACCTGTACTCTAAAACAAGTAAACGTTTCCAAGCTCTACTCAGAGTCCATTGTAAGCCAAGAATTTATGATGAACATCAACACTGGACAGAGTGACAGATAGGACTCCATAGACCTGGGTTTAAAATCCTTGCTTAGTCATGGGGTACACTGGTAAGACCGCTCAAAAATCTTACATAGCTTGAAAATCCTATTGGGGTTGCTATAAAGCCAGATTTGACTTGATAGTAGAGAACTATCAAAACTAACAACTTGCTGAAGTTCTTTCACAGCCCATACCTGGTTAAACTTAGGAGGAGAGTGTTTTGTAATTATTTATATTGCTGGATAATAGGAGTCACAATTTTTTGTTGATTGTTGCAAGTCACCTGGACATCCTAATCTACTTTTTGTTTACTTCTCACTGAGACAGTATTTTTTTACTCTGCATGGCGGCAGCTCCCTAAGTTTCAGACAGGGCTATTTCTATCCCTCTCTGGACATGCTGGCACAGGAATCCAGGACTTTCTGCATGCAATATACAGTCGAAATTTGTTCTACCACTCAATTACAGTGTGTCCAATTTCTCTGCTGCTATAACTGCCAGAAAGTAGGTCTTCAAGTAAGCTTTAATCTGTGTCTATTCAAATTTATCCTAATTTCCCCTCCACCTAGTATTACTGAAGCCATCTCCCTTTGTGCTTCGTTATCTGCAATGAAAGGTCAGCACACTTTCATCCAGGAGAAGATGCTTCAGGGAAGTGACTGCCACCTGAGTCAGTCCCTTAACTGAACAATCCATTAGGATCAGAACTAGTATATAGTTAGTGGAGTTGATGGAAAATTCCTTAGGGGCCATTCACACATTCCCTGCACACAAAGGAATGATGTGACAACAGGATACAACACAATCAAATAGCAGAGATGGGCACGAATCGCTTCATGACAGGAAGTCACAAGTTGTTGGCATGGCACCTCCCTCCACCTTGGCCGGCTCCCACACTCACTAGCCAATGTACATTGCTCATCTCCTCCTCTTCATACAACTGTCCAGTTGTAGCAGGAGGGTGTGATTCCCTCTTCCGCCTCCTCTGACAGCCACCTACTCAAAGGCTATGTGGCAGGAATCTCTGCCCCGCCTCCTCATGTGAAGAGGAGGAGATGAGCAGCGCACACTGGCTGGGGAGTGGGGTAAGAGATCATGCAGAATCTGTGTTGCACCAATGATTCACAGTGACCTGTCACAAAGTGATTTGTTTCCATCTGTACCAAGCAGTCACCCCTTTTACTTTCAATATCAAGAGTCAAGTAATGAAGACGAATCAACCCTGAGTGCTCAATGA
Organism: Pogona vitticeps; assembly: GCF_051106095.1. NCBI lineage: Eukaryota > Metazoa > Chordata > Lepidosauria > Squamata > Agamidae > Pogona > Pogona vitticeps. The sequence goes on along the minus strand of NC_135786.1, from coordinate 213,755,088 downwards.
AAGCTCACTGGAAGGACAGATCCTGAAGCTGAGGCTCCAATACTTTGGCCATCTGATGAGAAGAGAAGACTCCCTGGAAAAGACCCTGATGTTGGGAAAGTGTGAAGACAGGAAGAGAAGGGGACGACATAGGATGAGATGGTTGGACAGTGTCATCAAAGCTACCAACATGAATTTGACCAAATTCCAGGAGGCAGTGGATTAGAGGAGGGCCTGGCATGCTCTAGTCCATGGGGTCATGAAGAGTCAGACACGACTAAACGACTAAACAACAACAATGAAAAAGAAATGTCATGATGCTATTTCTCCAAGAAACTGCATAATATTGTTTCCAAAGCTGAGTTGAAATTTCTAGTAGGCAATGTTCAAAAGGTTTGTTGGTTTGTTTCTTAGAGTAATGAAAAATCTCCCTAGAGAAAGGAAGGCCAGTATTCTCCATCCGTTGGTTACGGTAACATATATTCCCTCTCCCTGAAGCACACAAAACTCCAAGCAATTCTGTATCTGGGACACTGTGGAGGATACAAAATGGCAGCTCAGCTGGCAACACATTTACAGGTATTGTCGCATTTGACGTGGCACCTGTGACAAACCCAGACCTACTGGGATATGTCACACAGTTACACTAAGCTGCCACCAACCATTCCCTTTAATAAGTCACACAGACCAGGGATGGATTTTTAAACAATAAAAAGAATAAGGTTTATTTAAATACACACAGGGAAAAATAAACAATCAGGTGAATAAGGTAAAGTAACGTGGCTTATTCTCACTCATACAAGCATATAGTTTGGTTCACCCAGAACCCTTAACTTGAAGCACAGACCCTGAACCTATCAGTTCTGGCTAACCAACAGACACCTGAACCTATCAGGTTGGTACTCTGACACACAGAAGTACCCTGTCTGACACACTGACTCCCACAACAGCTTCTTCTTCCCAGCTGCTGCTTCGTCACAACCCAGTGTCTCTCAGTGTCTCTTAAACTCTCCACACACGCTACACATATATATACAGTACAGCCCCTCCTCCTGATGTCCCGCCTTCCACTCCCCATAGGATGGAACTTTCCCTCCAAACCCATGACAGACAGGTAACATCAGTGCTGTATGTAACACCTCCCCTCTTTATAAGTTGTTTTGTAGGGGGAAAGCTAACGTGCTTTTCACCAAAAAACAACCTGAATAACACATACAACAACAGTTATACATACCATATTATACTTACTCATACTTCCATTCTAAGTTAAACATTTCAATTAGGCATTTAAACATTTACCATATACATTACATCAATTTACCTTTATTCATACAAACCAAATTCAAAAAAACAGGTACATTTAACCTTTTTGTCATCAATATATACACATAGTCCATGTTCTTTCGCCGTCTTCAATCTTCAGGTCTTCTTGACAAGGCGTCAGCAACACAGTTCACTGACCCTCTGACCACCTTCACTTCAAAGTCATAGTCCTGTAGGTTTAAAGCCCACCTCATAAGTTTGCTATTGTGGGTTTTCATTGTCTTTAACCATTGCAATGGTGAATGGTCAGTACACAGAATAAAATGTCTTCCCCAGATGTAAGGCTTGGCCTTCTGGATCGCGTAGACTATGGCCAAACACTCCTTCTCCACGGTTGCCAAATGTCTCTCACCTTTTTGAAGTTTCCTACTCAGGTAGGACACTGGATGCTGGTCACCATTCTCATCCTCCTGGCACAGAACTGCTCCTACCCCGCTGTTAGACGCATCGGTGTAGATGATGAACTCCCGGTCGAAGTCTGGAGCCCGCAGGACTGGATAGTTGATGAGCGCCTCCTTCAACCTCTGGAACGCCGCCTCACAGTCGCTGGTCCACGGGATGCGGTCATCAGCCTTCTTCCTCGTCAGATCGGTCAGCGGAGCCGCAATCTCGCTAAACCTCGGGATGAACTTTCTGTAGTAGCCCACCAACCCAAGAAATGATTTGACTTTTTTCTTGGTGTTGGGTCTGGGCCAATCACGAACAGCTTCTATTTTGGCCTCCAGGGGTTTTATCATTCCTCCCCCTACCATGTGACCCAAGTATTTTATTTCTGGGCTACCCAGCTGACACTTGCTGGCCTTTACTGTTAGCCCTGCTGCACTTAACCTCTGCAGCACTAACTCTAGGTGTATCAGGTGATCTTCCCAGGTATTACTGAAGATCCCTATGTCGTCAATGTAGGCCACTGTAAAGTCACTGAGCCCTGCCAAGGTCTGGTCCATCAGCCTTTGGAATGTGGCTGGTGCGTTTCTGAGACCAAAGCTCAGGACTCGAAACTCATAGAGACCAAAAGGGCTGCAAAAGGCAGTCTTTTCTTGATCCCTGGGATCAATTCTTAATTGCCAATATCCCTTTACCAGGTCCAATGATGAGATGAACCGACAACCCCCTATGGTTTCAATCAGGTTGTCTAGCCTGGGCATTGGGTAGGCATCAGGAGTGGTTACACGGTTTAATTTCCTGTAATCGACACAAAACCTAATGCTCCCATCAGGCTTGTCCACAAGGACTATCGGAGAGGACCAAGGACTAGAAGAGGGGACGATTATGTTCTCCCTCAGCATCTCGTCCAGCTCCTTCCGCACCTTGTCCCTATAGGGTCCCGTTACTCGGTATGGGGATACTGCCTGCGGGGGTGCATCCCCTGTGTGGATCCGATGCATCACTCCCTTCACTATCCCCGGCTTGTTGGAAAACACCTGTTGATATTTACTAAGCAGCATTTTTAGTTCTTGCTGCTGGTCTTGGGTGAGTGCAGGACTGATCTGTACCTCCTCTGGGTTGTATTTTACTTCCCCTCTACCCTCCCAGAAGGGTAATTCAGCTTCCTCACTCTCAGCTGCTTTTATCGCGGATAAAACCCTCTGTTCCCCTCTGTAGTAGGGTTTTAGGGCATTCACATGAACCACCCTCCTTGCTTGGTTCTCCTCCTGCTCTATTAGGTAGTTCAGGTCTGACATCTTGGAAATGACCCTATATGGTCCTGCCCATTTGAGCTGCAGTTTATTCTCTCTGCAGGGCCTAAGCCAAAGCACTTCCTCCCCTGGGTCAAAGTGCCTCTCTCTAGCTTTGTGGTCATACCATGTTTTCTGTCTGACCTTCTGAGCTTGCAGGTTTTCTGCTGCCAGCTCTAGATTTCTCCTTAGGTCATTCATCAAGGTGTCTATGTATGTCACAACGTCTTGTGGGTCATCCTGGGTGATCTGCTCCCAATCTTGCTTGATCAACTCAAGGGGCCCTTTCACCCCTAAGTGTGCAGCAAACATGTCAGAGTGACCCCTTTTTAAGATCATGGGGCGATACTTTTCAGGTACCACTAGCTGACTCCTGATCCCATCTCCCCCTTTTGAGATATTCCTCAGGGTTTCTCTATATAAAATCCCCTTTTTCTCCAGAGATCTCACTGGGGTTTCAGGTGTTAGCTGGGCGTCAGTCACCTGTTCAAAACACTTTTGGAGAGTGGCGTCTGCCTTTTGCTCCTGTCCAAATCTGCTGTCTGTGGTTAAGGTTTCCACCACAGCTTCTGAACTCCCCTCTGCTTCCGTCTCTGGCTCATTATTACCCCCCTGAACTGTCCCTGTGGTGGCTTGTGAGCGTGTAATCACTAGCACCCGTTTCACATGTTCAGCCAGGTCATTTCCCACGAGCACGGCTGCTGGCAGAGTCGATGAAATCGCTAGCCGCCAATCTCCCCTCCAGCCTTGAAAGTTGACAGGTACCTCTGCTACTGGCAGAGAGATTACCTGCCCCTCAATCCCTGCCACCTTCATGCTCTCATTTGGGATTATAAACTCCCTAGGAATAATATCGGGATGGCACAGGGTTACCTGGGAACAAGTGTCCCGCAGCCCCCTATACTGACGGTCAAGTATTCCTACGTCCACCCCTGCTGTCTCAAACAACTGAGAATCTGTTTTCACCAGCAAACAGCGCTTTACCTCTATAAGAGGACCATTTTCCTCAGCTTGATCAGCAGAGGTAGCTGTTCCAGACTGAGTAGTCATGGCAACAGGCTCCCTCAGTGACACTGAGCCTTGCTCTTTCTGGACACAGAACACAGCTTTTGGCTTGGTCCCACTAGACTCTTGAGGCACCATTCCTTTTAGCTGCTTTAATTTCTCACACTCTGAGATTAGATGACCCTTTCCCTGACAGAAATAACATTTTCTGGTGTATTTTGATTCTCTCTCATCTTGTTTTGGTTTTCCCTCCAAAATCTGAGGTCTTAGTTTCATGTCTGAGGGCTTCCCTTCACCATGGGCCCCTCCCCCTTGCTGGCTTTTCCCTGGTCCCTGAGAGTACTTGCTGTAGGTTTCTTTGGGTTTACCTACAGATTTCCCCTCACCCAAGGGCTTTCTTATTTGGGAAATAAAATCTGCAATCTCTGCGGCTGCTGCCACAGATTTCGGTTTCCTTTCCCTCACCTGGAATTTCAATTCCCCCTGCAGGACTGAATAGAACTGTTCCAGTGCTATCAAGTCTTTAAGCTGCTCATAGGTCTCTGTTCCCTCCTGCGATAGCCATTTCTCAAGCAGCCTCACCAATTGGGCCCCCACTTGGGTAAAAGTCTGTTCTGGTTTTTTGGTGAGGGACCTGAATCTTTGTCTCAGCTGCTCTGCATTTATCCCATGTCTGGCAAACACCAGTTTTTTAAACTCTGCAAAATCTTTCATCAGTTCCTCAGGCATCTCGGCATAAACCTCAGCCAGGCTACCACTGATTAAAGATCGCATGATGGTCATCTTCTCAGTTTCCCTCACTGAGAAGTCCACAAACGCTCTTTCCACTAAGGAAAAGAATACCTCAGGACAATCTCCCTTGTGGTACACAGGGAATTTCTTCAGGTCAGCTTTAGACAGTTGGCCTCCCTCAGAATCCCTATTGTTATTATTGTTCTGGTTCATCAGTTCCAGTTTTCTTAATTCAAACGCCATTCTCTCTCTCTCCAATCTTTCTTCCCTCTCCATTCTCTCTCTCTCTCTCTCTAATTCAAATTGCCGCTGTTTCTCTCTTTCCCTTTCCTCCATTTTTTCTCTCTCTAACCTTTCCTCCACTTCAAATTGCCTCATCCTCAGTTCATGCTGTTGGACTATGAGCAATTTTCTGAGTTCTGGGTTCTGCTCTCCCGTGCTGTCACCCTGCACTGAGCCAAATTCATCCTCAGAACCTTGGTCAATCTGGGGGTCTTTCACTTCACTCATTTCGGCCACTTGGCTTCGAGTCAAGGGCATAACCCCCCCTCAGAACAGGCTGCTTTAAAAAGTCAAGCCTCAAAATAAAACGACCACTTTTTTCCTTCTTGCCTCAGAACCAGCTTTCCCTAGAGATTGCTGCTGTTCTTCAGCACTAACTTGCAACAGTATCGAGTCAGAGCCTACCCCCCTCTGCTGGGCCTCTCAGCTGGCAGGCTAGATCACTGTTACTAGGCAGTTTTGCCTCAGCTTTTTCCCGCCAAAACTAGGCTGCCTCAGAGCACCTTAATCTAAGTCTCCCCAGTTGGCACGTTCTTCCACTAGTGCACCTCCCCGTGAGGTACACCTAGAAGATTACCTACGCGCCTCAGACTGTCCCTGACTAGACCCCCCTTGCTCTGGGCACACTTGCCAAGGCTTTGCTGGACCGCTGGACAACTGGACCAGTCGTATCCCACACGCTGGACACCAATCAATGTGACAAACCCAGACCTACTGGGATATGTCACACAGTTACACTAAGCTGCCACCAACCATTCCCTTTAATAAGTCACACAGACCAGGGATGGATTTTTAAACAATAAAAAGAATAAGGTTTATTTAAATACACACAGGGAAAAATAAACAATCAGGTGAATAAGGTAAAGTAACGTGGCTTATTCTCACTCATACAAGCATATAGTTTGGTTCACCCAGAACCCTTAACTTGAAGCACAGACCCTGAACCTATCAGTTCTGGCTAACCAACAGACACCTGAACCTATCAGGTTGGTACTCTGACACACAGAAGTACCCTGTCTGACACACTGACTCCCACAACAGCTTCTTCTTCCCAGCTGCTGCTTCGTCACAACCCAGTGTCTCTCAGTGTCTCTTAAACTCTCCACACACGCTACACATATATATACAGTACAGCCCCTCCTCCTGATGTCCCGCCTTCCACTCCCCATAGGATGGAACTTTCCCTCCAAACCCATGACAGACAGGTAACATCAGTGCTGTATGTAACACAAAACACAAAAGGAAGGCCAGTATTCTCCATCCGTTGGTTACGGTAACATATATTCCCTCTCCCTGAAGCACACAAAACTCCAAGCAATTCTGTATCTGGGACACTGTGGAGGATACAAAATGGCAGCTCAGCTGGCAACACATTTACAGGTATTGTCGCATTTGACGTGGCACCCTTTTCCAAAAAGAAGGGAAAGGAAAAGAAAGAAAGAATTGAGCAGCTCACATCTATACGCGGTCAAGAAAATGTTGGTGAATTTCTCCTCTGTCCAAATTCGCTGTCTGTCCACAAAAAATAAAGGTGGAGAATTTTGACAGGTCATTTTTACACGGTTCTTGTTATTTCCCCTAAACCATGAAGCAGCTGCTAAGTCAACATATAACTACAATTCAGACACATGACTCTTAAGCTCTTCCCATTTTACTAGTCCCTACGTGGGATATTGTGAATTACTCCACATAGCTTTCGGTAGATTTTTGACCCAATGCAGATAATACAGCTTAAATGTTGGTACAATTGTGGACACGTGCGTACACATCAACGTTTAAAGGAAAATTGGCTAGAATAGGGCAGAATTTGGAGCACTACTTCCAACCGAGTTCATGTTTCGGTCTGCAGGAAGGAGGGAAGCAGATATTTCAATCCCACATGAAACCTCTGAGGCAAAAAGGCTGAGGAAACAAAACATGTCTAAGGTTGTCCAGGAAGTTTCATGGCTGTGTGGGAATTTGAATATGGGTTCCCCACATTCAGACCATTTGGCTCTGTCCCCTTTGATACCCGATACAGGTACCAGCTGGAAAATGAACTAGTAGCAAACTCCAGCAGTCTGTCCCAAATACTTAAATCAAAATATTTTGACATAAATTGGCTAAGAAGTGAGCAGAATCACTCTTACACTCTAGATCGTTTTCTGAATATGTATTTCTCCATCTGTTGCATGATCTGAAAACCTTCTTCTGTGAATTATGCACTGTAAATCCATAATCCTCTGGGTTCATAATAACTTACCATCTGACCTCTGCGAACAATGTAGATGTTCAGGCATATTTCTACTTCACAACAGCTTTCAAACAATCTTAAAAACACAGCCTACAAATGCCTCTAATACTTATTTATTGAAGATGATTGTTAGACTGTTTACAGGCACTGTAATATAATCTGGCCCTCTTTATCTCTGTACTACCACTGTCAAAACTTTAAATATTCTGAAACAAACAATGTAAAACTGACTGTACAATTATACAAGAGCACTGATTTTTGTGTTTATACAGTGTTGCTTGCAGTCTTCTGTGTGGAAATGATGGAAGAAGAAGAAATGGAGTGGGTGAGTGAGAATACAAACATCAATTGTGTAAATTTTGTAACATTGCGCCAAATGCAATGAATGGATTGCTTGGATTTTTTTTTAAAAAGCATTAAATTTTAATGATATGACTTGAGCAGAAGTTTTGACAGGAGTGTAGGAAATGCTGGAAATTTAATGCCAACAGAATACATTTGACCTGTCAAAATACATTGAGTAGGACAGCCAGTTATGTTCCCTAGAAAAATGGGTATCACTTTACTTTTTAAAAAAGACATAAGAAGGAACAGATTTATATGAACTTTGCATATTCTAATTCATATACAAATTTGCATATAGTTGGGTGTGAGTTCAAGGCCTACCTCTTCCATTGTATGGCTTCTGAAGGTGCCATCCCTGAAAGAGGTGAGGGGGATGGCATGTCGAAATAGGGGCCTTCTCGGCTGTTGCCCCCCAACTTTGGAATGCCCTCCCTATAGAGATCTGCCTGGCTCCAACACTTTTGCCTTTTCGGCGCCAGACAAAGACCTTTCTGTTTAGCCAGCATTTTAATTAAACGGTATTCCCTAGCTGGCCACATGAGCAGCAGGACTTATTAATATTAATGTTTTAAGAATTGTTTTAATATAGGATATTTTATATTGTCCTTTTAATGTTTTTAATGTTTTTAAGTTTTAATATTGTACGCTGCCCAGAAGCCACTGGTAATGGTGCAGCTAAAAATACTGTAAATAAATAAATAAAATAAATTTCATTGGATAGCAACTGCCATCAGATCTAGTCATCACCACCAGTTTTAGAAGCTGGAGGGAGTCCAGCACTATGTGAATGGCTACAGGATGCCAACCTCTGATTGTTATTTTAAAGCTTCTTGAGCAATGAAATACGAAGTAGAAAGGTGTGGCAGTACAACAGAAAATATCCTGCATTTGATCAGTGAAACAACAGAGTTCATTGAAATATTTTAAATGCTGTCAGATTTGTACCTACAGCATAAATCCTGCGTGTGTTTAGTCTGATTTGAATCCCATACCATTAACTGATGCTTTGTACCAGGTACCCTGTTTCCCCAAAAATAAGACCTAACATGAAAATAAGCCCTAGCATGATTTTTCAGGATGCTCATAATATAAGCCCTACCCACAAAATAAGCCCCAGTTAAGTGAAACCCCGTCCTCCACTGTTGTGCAGCATTGTGCAGCAGCCAGAAGATATGACTGTACAGTATTTGAATAAATGTAGATTGTTGTACAAGAAAAAAATACATCCCCTGAAAATAAGCCCTAATTCCAACCACAGGAAACTTTATAATCTTGTTAAAGCAGGGTGAAAGGATTGTTGCAGCACACACAGCTACAAGATCTGAGATATTTTTACATTTACAAGACTTCCTTGGGAAAACACATTCTGTATTTGTACTGCAAATCCTGTATTGTCAGCCATGGAGAACAGACAGTCTTTCCTAAAAGGTTACGCATTTAGCTGTTAGAATTCCCTTTTTGATCTTCATTGCGTGTGCAGAAAAAGTACTAGAAAAGCTGGAGTTTTCCATTCAATGGTTGCTCACTTTAAACAGCTGTGATTCTAACCATTGTTACTATTTTCATCATGGTAGAAATACAAAAGTCTGGCTTTACTCCCAGGAGACACAGTGGGGAACTGAATGCCCAATCCTTGGCTGCACAATCAGATGCTGCAACACACTGAGCTGTCCAGACAGGTCAACTATTCCAGTAATAGTTTAATCATTATTGGGATTTATAATAGATTTATGTTTCACCACCATGGCCCATTGTGGCCTGAGTTCATGCAACCACAGAAAGAAAGATTACACCATTATAAATGCCTGCAATGATCATTATAAGATCTCAGATTGCATATCCTTCACTTTATAAGTTGGAAATCATTTCTTCCTTTGAGGGCCAAATTTCTTAGGATATAAGTGGACAATCGTGTGTCTTCTGGATATCTGGGGCTACAATTCCTATGAACCCCAACCAGCATAGCCAATAGCTAGGGATTAAAGCAGCCACAATAGCAAACCATTGGCAGGGCATCAGTTTGCTTACCCTTGATTTTGGGATTAATCTGTCACAGGCCACACATTGGTGGTGTGAAGGAATGCAGCCAAAGCAAGTGTTGACTGTGCAAGCATGCAAATAGCAACACATTCTCCTCTCTCCTCTTTGCAGTGAACCCATTATTATTGTGAGTTTTTCGGGCTCTTTGGCCGTGTTCTGAAGGTTGTTCTTCCGGATGTTTCACCAGTCTCTGTGGCCAGCATCTTCAGAGGACTGGAGTAGGAACTCTGTCCATGCTCTGTTGCTGTTTGTTGGATAGTTGAGTATTTATAGCTGTGGGAACAGCTTTTGTCCTTTTCAAGAGATAGGGTGATCAGTGTGTTTTTGTTCTGGATGTATTGTTGTGATAAGTGGGAGAGATTATCTGTCACTGTGCTTGATGGGTGCCTTTCTCCTTTTACTCATTTGCCCCATCCAGCAGGCTATCAAGCAAGAAAGTAGGGTCTCTAGATCAGCAGCATCTCTTTCCTTTAGATTTGAAAGTCAAAGCTTAAAACCAGGAAGGGAGTCCTTGTGTTCACACAGGATGAAGCAGACAAAGTGTATATGCGAGGGTCACTGGAACTCTTTCTGGGCCAGCTGTGCAAGAACATGAGAGGAATATGGGTACATGGGCACAGAATCTGCTTAAGACTGAACCACATGTACCCATCAACTCTTTACATTTTCTCTTCCTTTGCTCTGGGCTTTTTGGCACACTGTGTAAGTACAACAAAACTAAAAACATCTGTAAATGATGAAGATGCACAAGATGAATGAATATTTCAGTTTAGCCTTGGTGATGAAACTTCACTATCTGGTGAGGGGATTTGACAAGACTACCTGTTACATGTATGCATATGTAGACATCGTTACATCTCTTATCAAAATCTTTGAGGAACTGAGTCTGTGCTGATTCCTGTATTTATTTCGTATCATATACTGTATCGGCTACCTTCTTCCAGGGAGGGGATCCTAGGCAACTTACAATGTGCTAAAAGCACAATAAAATATAGATTAGAAATCAATTAAACTACAAGGATGATTAAAACCTATTAAGTCATTAAAACATTTAAATCTTAAAAAGAAACTTAAAAGGTCAAAAAAAAAAATCTAGGGGACCAGTCACAGCTATTAAAAGTCTGCCTGAAGAGGTGGGTCTTCAAGTGACAGCAGAAGGGTAAGAGGGGTGGGCAAACTAATCTCCCAAGGCAGAGCTTTTCACATCCTGGAAGCAGCCACAGAGAAGGCCCTCTTGCAAATGCACAAATTCCCAGCAGGACCAAACACTCCAAAGAGTTGCAGTCTTTTAGCGAGAAGACTGTATGTGTATTTGTTTGCTTGCTCTTTCTTATTTAGCATGCAGGTACAACACACTCAGCTCGGGATTTACATCCCAACACACCCATCTCCACATGTAACCCCCACGTTGCCCTGTCAGCCTTCTTCCTGCCCTCTCTGATGTAACAGGAAACCTCACATAAGCGCTAGTCCCAAAGCCCGACCTAAAAGACATTGTTCTATGCACAGCATCAGGGCAGCAGCTTTAAAGGGGGTGGGGGGTGGGGAGAGAAAGGATTTTTTCATGTTAAGGATAACAACAACATGATATGGAAGAGTAATTACAGTCTGCATCCAAACTGGTGAAAAGGTTGCCTTTAAGCAGCTGGAGAAAGAAGGGAACAGCCGAAGGCGATCCTGGCATAACAGCCTTGTCTGGAAACCTTTTGTTTGCAATGATACCTTATTCTCCAAGACAGTATAAAGGAATGGGCAAAGCTGACATAACAGTAGAGCTCCTTCCGAGCTTTTTATAATCCCAGGGACATGTGGTGTCTGTTTTTGAAGAATGATCTGGGAATGCATATGGGGGTGGAAACATCCTTAGTGGCAAAAGACCACAATATTGCTGCTAAATTAAAGAAACATCTGAACAGCTATCCTAAATAAATGGAAAAAGATTATTGGAACACGAAACGATACTTTACTGCTTTTTTCCCACAGAATACGATAGCTAAAAGTAGCCACTCTCACTGCGCTAATTAAGCTGTATTTTTCCAGAAAGATTATTACTTTAATCATAACAAACACGCATGTTCCTTTAGAAACAAAATACAGTGTTTCTGGCTATTTCCATATGATTGCACACAAATGCAAATATCATAATAATAGTTTGTCAGAATGCTGCTTAATTTAACTTTCCCTCATTCAAAATGGTTCCTTATCTTCACTCTCCTATTCTGTAGTTCAGCTGCTGTCTTCCCGGTGTGGAAATTTAGTTCTAAAAGCTCAGTGTCTTCTCTGCAGGCAAGAGTCTTTACTTGGTTCCTACACTAGCAAGTCTTCCTTGCCAAGTGAATGATGGTACGTAGAAGGGGTGGAAAAAGGAAAGAAAGACCCAAAATAGAAACCTTTAGCAGCACTCTAAAACCACGATCATAAAGGAAAGCCCAGGCAGAAGTTTAAACTGGGAAAGATCTTTTACAAAGGATCCTAAATTATCCTGTCTTCTGTGTCTGCTTCATACAACAGTTAGCCCCAAAGGGGTGGGGGAACCAGATGGATTTCGGTCTTTGGGAGAATACATGCCAAGTAAAGGGTGTGATGACCTTCCTTTTGATTGGCTCCCATCCATTCAGGGGAACCCAGTTTAGATACAAAACAAAACAGGACATTTTCCATGTTCTGTGTCTTAACAGTTTTTGTCCAGAAACAAATTCCAAGCAAGAACCCTCCCCACTTAAAAAAACAACCACATTAAAAAAAATTGAAGAGGAAAGGTTAAGAAAATAAACCCTCTTTTCTTCTGACAGAAAACTGTCTGTTAAATCCATAACAGACTAGAAAAAAAGAACTTCATGTTCTAAGATCTTCACTTCACTGTGATTCACATTATTATGGAGATTTCTTAAAGTTAAGAACTCTACCTATAAACAGATTAGCTGGGAAGGAAAGATACCAGAACATTTGCTTTACCGTTGGCAAATTCACAGAATAGGAATCATATTTTCTAATAGTTCCCAAAATGTATTCTCGAAGGCTTTCACGGCCTTCCTGGTGAAACATCAGGAAGAACAACCTTCAGAACACGGCCAAAGAACCCAAAAAACCCACAACAACCATCAGTTCCCAAAATCTTTCACAATTTTAACTTCCAATCTGTGAGGACAGATGTAACATTTCCAGAGCAAGTAAATATCTTATAGCACTTTAAAGACTAACACAGTTTATTTGGCATGAGCTTCTGTAGGCTACAACCCACTTTTATCAATGATATGAGGGAGTGTGTTATTATTCACTTTTTTTTGAGGCATATACACAATATGAAAGAAATATAGGCTTAATTAGGATTGTCACATAACAACCCTTTTAAGGTGGTGTGTTAATACTTGTTTCCAATCTATAGCGCCCTTCAAAGGTTTCAGGGCCCCCAAATGAGAATGGCTGGTGTACAATGGCTAACACCAAATAAAAGTTGCTTGTCTTTAAGATGCTGAAAGACTTTTTCTTCAAGTACTAAAACTATATTAGTGTATGTTATGTGTGAGTTGTGTGTTCTGTTCTGTCAAGATAGTCAATCTGGGGGCAGATATTTTACTTACTATACTTATTAGCACTTTTGGAATGTAGAAATAACTGGGCCTACTGCATATTCCTAGTGTGGTGTAGTGGGCAGAGGGACCGACTAGGATTCTGGAGAACAGGGTTCAAATCCCGGCTCAACTATGGAAACTCACTGGGAGAGTGGAACTGGTAAAGCCTCTCCTTAAATATCTCACTTATCTTGAAAGCCCTTTTAGGCTCACTGCCAGTTGGTTCCAACATGACAGCACAAAACACACAACACACTAATATTCCATCCCTAAGGGGCAACCAGGGGTTACTGCTCTATTCAAGTCACAGCTTTCTAAATTGGTCTAGGGTAGTTAATTTAGGCAATTTTGAATTGGACACACTCATGGCATTTTTCTCTGTAAAACAATTCCCTATATTCCTCATGGTCTTCTGAAGGCGATAAAAGGCCCTAAACGGTTTGGGACCTCGATACTTGGCGGAACGCCTTCACCCACCAAGTTCTACCCGAGCCACCCGCGCGAGCCAGGAGGTGAGGCTGAGGAGCCTGACGCCGAGGGAGGCCCAGAGGGAGAAGACAAGAAACCGGGCCTTCTCGGCGGTGGCTCCTCGCCTTTGGAACAATCTCCCTCCTGAGATTCGCGCGGCCCCTTCGCTGGGCACATTCAAAACTCAATTAAAAACATGGCTTTATGTCAAGACCTTCCCTCCTGCCAGCATCTAAGTTAATTTAAATTATTTTTCTCTTCCTTTTCTATTTATTATTTATGATTTTATTATGTTCTGTTAATCGATATTTTGGATTTATGTTATTATAATTGTATACTTTTCTGTGTTAGCCGCTCAGAGTGATACCGATTTACCAGATGGGCGGGATATAAATCAAATCAATCAAATCAATCAATCAATCAATCAATCAATCAATCAATCAATCAATCAATCAATCAATCAATCAATCAATAAATGTGATGATACAAGATAAGTCAACGCATAGAATGTCCTCCCCCACCCCCATCTTCTCCTCAAAGTGCATATGCTTCTCCTCTCAGAGCTTTGGAAAGTGATTGTTTCAGATCTCCCAGAATCCCCCACTAGGTATTTCTTCCACCTCCTACTGACAGGAGGTGAGGTCTTCAATGAAACAGCAATCTGGATTACTGCAACAAGTTCTCTGTGGGTCTGCCTTCAAATAAGGTTTTTTTTTAAAAAAAGCTCTCTTTGGTACTCCCATAAGGTAACAAAGATACTTGTCCTTATTAATGAAATGGCACATATTCCATCCATTCTGTGCTGATTGCATGCATTTGTTTGTTTATTTCCAGGACTAATCTGAAGTTCCTGTTTTAGCCTCAATTGTTTGGAGACTGGTTACTTAAAGTGGGGTTGCACCAACATGATACTTGTTCATTCAATGAAGGTACTATTATGCTGGCAGGTGGCAAGGAGTGTGGCTTTATCACCCATATCCCCTCACTTACGTCTTAAAGTGCCCTTAGAACTTTTGTGGCTCCATCATTATTATCATCATTATGAACTGCAGAAGCAATTTTAAACTCTTTTATTTCACTCTCTATCTTATCCATTGCTGTTCCCAAGTCTGATTTGTACTGTTCATTTTAAAAGGTCTCTTTTTAATTATTCAGGGTTGCATCTCTTATTATTTGAAACCTGCACATTATCTTGGGAAGACTTTAATACTCTAAAATGAACTATCTATCTCTCCATCTAACCTCTATTGTTATGGCAAACATTTTGATAACATTTCTCTGCCAGCTTCCTGAAACATTAAATAAATCAAAACAGACACTTGTGTATTTTATATGAATGTAAGTGTATATGACGGCATTTTACACACAATTTATAGCACATAAACTGTATTGATGTTATAAAGTGCTAAAATTTCATTATGAGGATGGTACACTATATTGCATAAGGTAATGGGCACATGTCACAGTGTTGACAGTTTATAACTTGTAGCACTCACTAGTCAGGGTCAATGATGTATGTGGAAACAACACAACTGTGGAGAAACAGAGTGCAAATATTAAAAAGTCCAAGGCAAAATGCAATTTCCCAGTCAAAATTTGGTGGAAAGTAAAAATCCCACAGTAAAGGAACAGAAAATGAATGAAAAATGGGATGTCATGAATAGGATCTCATCAGAAGAATTATTCAAATATACAAGATTGCTTCTATGTTGAGCCTTAGGCTTTTTTCTTTTTTGCATTTAGATTATCCTTGTTTATTGTTCGACGATTAGAGATCCTTTATGTTTACTGTTTAAATGCGCATTGTGCTATATATCTATGTTTTTAAATCTTCTGTTGGGAAAAGAGAGAGGAAATTTTGATGATATGGATGTGAAACCTATAGACACAGGTCATAAAGAAACCACTCATTTATTCCGACACCTGATACCATCTCTGTCAGCTGGATCTGGGATCTGGTATAAAATGACTCAAGGACTTGAACTGAACAACCAAGTGACACAGAGGGAAGAGTTTTGAAGATCATGGTACAGCTTCCTTTTGTCCTGAGGTTTTAAAATTACAATTGGGGATCAGTCTGTCTCTCTTTGGAATCATCCTCACCTCACAATGTCTGGAAAGCGGTTTGCCACGTCTAGAATGCACATAGCTATCCATGTTTGTCATCCATGTCGGCTCTCCCATTTTAAGGCAGAGAACCAAAGCTTCAAACTATTAGCTTAGGGTTAGGTGTGGGAGGGCCAGTGAGGTGCAGTGGATAGACTCTGGCACTAGACCTCAGGAGATCATTTTCAGTGCTCTTTACTTCTTATGGTGCAACAGACCATTTTGCCAGGGGTGATGGTGATGCTGTGTGGAAGCCACTGCTCTGGAGACATTTCTCCCTAGTCCTAAATTGTGTGAAGCTCTAGCCCAGTTTTCCAGTTGTGAAGAAAGGGCACTTAGAGTATTGTGTTATGCAGCAGAGTGTGGGCAGCGCCTGGCCCCAAAGTCCAACTTTCTTCTTCTTCTTCATGATCATGATGATGATGATGATGCTGTGAAGTCACTTCCAAATTATAGACACCCTTGCCAGAGTTTTCTGGGTATAAAGTGATGCAGAGATTTGGATTTTGTTTAAAACCCTTTAGCTGTGCAGCAGAAGTACAGGAATTGACGGATCAGAATTGGCTTTCTATTTCCCAGTTTAATCCACCCCTTTTTTCATCAACTGGCACTTTCAGTCTCAATAACTCACTCTGAGACGTTAGCAATAGGGGGGAAATAATTTACTTACAATTGTGGACAGATGCATAACAAAACATGATTGACTACTTCAAGCAACATGCCTTAACAGACTCACTGACTTCTAACAGACTACTAATTGCAACAAACTAAAATGAGGAGGGAAATGCTTAGCAGAGAGGTGTGGCTCTCTTTGAATCAGAGGCAAGGAAGGAATTGTTGGCTAATGCTATTAGTGATTGACAGTCACCCCATCCCAGAAAGGTCCCTCTTAGTTACATCTACTAGAGGCAGCATGTGAGACTGCCAAAACTCCAACATACAGTACTCAGAAGCAGCATTTCGTCTTCTTCTGCAGAACTGCTTAACCCTCCATACAAGTCTAGATTCAGCTCTTACAACCCTCTTTGTGCTGCACTGTGGAAACAGAATGCAGCCAATTTTATGAGAAAAGCAATCCAGCTTGATATTCAGAAGCAAAATAATAACAACAGACCAGGCCTCCTAAATCCTTGGTGAGAAATCCAAAGTGGGTGGCATATCTCTTAACAGCTCTTAAACCATCCATCTCAAACAGGCAACAGGGCCTCATGAAACACCAGCCTCAGCAGATCTGAGAGCAAGGTACGTACAGAGGGAATAAGGTAGTCCTGTATTTATTACATGACGACATGTCGTTGTAATGCATCTTCATTAGATATTAAATGCGTTACACATTTGGAAAACATATTAGTCCTCATTTTGCAAGTAAAGTTAGTAGAGTTAACTAGTTACAGTGCAGTGTAGAAAGTATAATAAAGTTATCTTCTTACAGTTCCTTCTATCATTTAAAAAAAGTCATATAGATCTTCTGTATTTGTGGAATAAACATTTTCCTGTCATGAACACACACATTGTTGGACATTAAGATACTTAACTACCACATCACTTTAGAAACAAAGAAAGGAATGATCATTGAGTACTATGCTTTTAATGTTTTATTGGATTAACTACTATATTTTCCTTGTTCTTTTTTAGCATGCATTTCCCTTATCTGTCATCTACTTTTAGTGGTGCTTTGTGTGCTAAAAATAACAATATAGACAGTTAAATAATACATCTATAATGAGTATATTGGTGTGAAAGTGGAAACCAGAAACATTTTGCTGCCTAAAGGATCAAATGTGGCATCCGCTTCCATGTACAAAAGCCAGCCAAGCTGATAGTTGTATTTCATCTTCCCATTGACAAAAGGACAGAATCCTGAACATTATCTGAGAGTGGCAGGCAGGGAGTTTAAGGGGTTCCGGCAGGTCACGTGCCACATAGAAGTCTTTCCCTTCCATGTCTATTAGCATCTGATACCAGAGGTGGCTACCTTACTCTGCTTAATGGTAGGTCAGTCCTGTGTTAAAATAGTTCTCCATTTCAGTGTTTGTGCAACGAATAACAAGGGAGGACAGTATTTCAGTACAGTATGCATTCTACATAATTCTGTGACTTTGTTTCTTTAAAATTAGCATCAGAACTTGAGATACTACACTGATTTGGAAGCTTGAGACAGGATAATCTCAATGATGTTTAAAATTATCTCCAAACATGAAACAAACAAAGCATCACTCACCTGCTCAGGGTATTTACTGCCAATGATTTCTGCAACTATGTTGAAGGAATCAGCATCAGGATAAGTTTTGGCTCCCATCTTCAGAGTCACAACAATTTTGGTGCCCCGGGAAGACATTCGGGCCATTAGCTCAGCATCTTCCACTGAAATGCAAGCAGTCGGAATCTTGGGTACATCTGTTTCATATGCCTGCATCCCAGTGTGTGGGCTGTGTGGAACAGAAACAAAAACAAATGGATTGTGCAGCACTAGGAGTGCTTGAGAATTTCATTTGATCCATATTTAGAAGCAAAACTGACATAATCTGCACCTCGTAGATCAGAGGTCTCCAAACTTTTCAGTATGAGGGCACCTTCATATATTTTACACATTTTTGAGGGCCGAAGGAGGAAAGGGGGATCCAAATGATCCCCTATCCCTGCTGTCTATGCAAAGACAATGGGGGTGGGGGATCATTTGGGTCCCCCTTCCCTCTTCCTATGCCTGGGCTGGATAAAAAGGCAAGGCGGGCTGGATGTGGCCGATGGGCTTGAGTTTGGAGAACCCTGTCCTAGATGAATGATGGATTCTTCACAGCATCAGGGTTTATTATGCAGTTCTTGGCTTTAAAAAAAGGCACCAAAATGTGTATAAAATCCATTATTTTATGACTAAATACCAAAACTTGGAAAAGTAACTTCTTGGTCTCTGTTCGTGTTGGCTAGGGGATTATAAAAGTTATATTCCAAAAAAGTGAACTTTTCCAACTGTAAAATTCATTTAAAAATGATTTTTATAAATGAGGAAATATATTCAAAGATAGTTAAAGTACAAGTATCGTGGCACTTTTTATTGGACAATGAAAGTCTTCCTCCTTTGGATTCTTAACGTTATTGTTTCTAATGTGCTACACTCTTCCAAAACATTCTGGCCCAAATACAGGCACCTTTTGACAAAAGAATTTTGAGGCCAGATTTAAAAGGAAATTAACTGAACAAGAATATATCAGGAGTATCAACTCACACCAGTCTTGGCTTGAACAGGGACAGAGGCTTTTCATCTCACTATGATACGACTAGATAGGGATTTTTCCCACTGTTTGGTCTACTCTGGGAATAGGCTGGTCCACTCCTTTCTCCTGTGATCACATGTAAGTCCCAGCGTGAACCAGGGTGTTCCTTTCTACACATTTTGGGGCTCCTTTTCATGGGGTACTTTTTTTTTAGGTGTGGAAAGGATCACTACATTTTGGTTCAGTTCCAACACACGTGATCGCTGGGATCAAAACAAATCAATTTCCCAAGATTGTTATGGCTGAAGCAGACAGGAAGCAAATGTGTTTTTTTTAAGCCTAGAAAGGCAGCACTGATGTGCTATGCCTCTTAGAAAAAATAAAAAAACTGAATGCTTCCTACCAGAAGGAGGGGGACTTTTGTGTTGTTTTCTGTATGTTAACGAGACAAACTATGTACATCTAGTTAAAATACATATGTGTCATTGTTGTTTAGTCATTTAGTTGTGTCCGACTCTTTGTGACCCCATGGACCAGAGCATGCCAGGCCCTCCTGCCTTCCACGGCCTCCCAGAGTTGGGTCAAAGTCATGCTGGTAGCTTTGATGACACTGTCCAACCATCTCATCCTCTTCTCCTCTTGCCTTCACATTTTCCCAACATCAGGGTCTTTTTGAAGGAGTCTTCTTCTCATGAGATGGCCAAAGTATTGGAGCCTCAGTTTCAGGATCTGTCCTTCCAGTGAGCACTCAGGGTTGATTTCCTTCAAAATGGATAGGTTTGTTCTCTTTGCAGTCCAGGGGACTTCTCAAGAGTCTCTTCCAGCACCACAGTTCAAAAGCATCCATTCTTCGGCAGCCAGCCTTCTTTATGGTCCATTTCTCACTTCCATACATTGCTACTGGAAAAACCATAGCTTTGACTATGCAGACCTTTGTCGGCAAGGTGATGTCTCTGCTTTTTAAGATGCTGTCTAGGTTTGTCATCGCTTTCCTCCCAAGAAGCAGGCGTCTTTTAATTTTGTGGCTGCTGTCACCATCTGCAGTGATCCCAGGAAAGTAAAATCTGTCACTACCTCCATATCATACGTAGGTCTGTCTAAATTATCTCCACTGCATTAGATAATTTTCTTTACTTCATCTTTATACTCCTCTCTTTCATTCTACACCTATTCTGAATGCCTCTTCCTATATATTCTATTGCTTATTCCAAAGATATCCACCATACAACACTTTTTAACGATTCATAACAAGCACTATTCAATTCTGAACCTGTCACTACCAAGGCCTGTTAAAAACCTTTGATCTAGGTTTAAAGTTCTGGGTTTGAATCCCTATTTAGCCATGGAACTCACTGGCGATTAGCAATGGTAAAATCACTCCCAAATTATCCCACTTACCTTGAAAACCCTATTAAGGTTTTATAGTGAGTATAAATTGGTTCTGACAAGACAGTACAAACACAGTCTACAAAAGCTGATATAAAATTAAACTTGTTGGTTTTAATATCATTTTTTCTTTTGATGCAGCAGACTAACATGGCTATACTCTTTAAAATAATGAAACAAGAATGGAAACATGAATTATCATGCAGATTTGGAAAAAATAACAGGGATAGAACTGAAAAGATTTATGAATAAACACACGCAGTTCTGGAATGTATGTTAATTACTAGGCTTGCAGGAAGATCTTTTGAGTTATATTTAAATTTTAAATCTATATGCACAGATATTGATTGCTTGATTGGCCAAAGTAAATTGGCAGGTTTCTGTCCATTCCTCATGGGTAAATAAAGAGCCTCCATCATGATCCTTGTGCATGCACTCTCCCGAGAAGCACAGCATGGGTTCTTTATTTATCCGTGAGAAAGAGATGGAAATGTACAATGATGCTTACATTACGCAACAGAATTTCAGCCAGTGATAAGAAATTTAAGTGAATTGCACTACTAATTACTGTTCTCCTGAATAGTCTATCTTCATACAAGCTTATCAGGCTCCTTAATGAAAAGATTAGTAGGAGCAGACAAGCTGCTTGACCATTACTAGTTTCTGTGATCCATCCCAGAACATGCCTTTTTGTTAGTAAACCAGGTCTATAAACAGAGAGGCGGCAGATGTAAAACTGATTCATCACACCTAAGAATGCTTTCAAAATTATATTTATTTATTTATTTATTTATTTATTTATTTATTTATTTATTTATTTATTTATTTATTTATTTATTTATTTATTTATTTATTTATTTATTTGCTTATTTACTTATTTATCTATTTACTTACTTACTTACTTACTTACTTACTTACTTACTTACTTACTTACTTACTTATACTGCCCAGTTAGGGGAGAACACTACTCCAGGTTGGTGGACAGAACAGAACAAATGAATAAGCCAACCCCAGTCTCCCCCACCAACAAAAAACAGACAACATTTAAAACAAACAAACAAACAACCCCGCCAAAGACAAATGAAAAATGGACACTATGGTGACTAACAGAAAAAGAAAAAGAGACAAAGGCACAACATGTTACAGATACTCTGTTCCCACTTATTGCAGTATTGCAGCTGCCCCCAGACTATGGAATGCCCTCCCGACTGAGATTCGTCTGGCGCCAACGCTGATGACATTTCAGCGCCAGGTCAAAACCTTCCTGTTCCAGAAGGCTTTTAATTGAAATAATATTAGCTGTGGGTCTGATGGCAATTTTAATTGTATTTTAATTGTATTTTAATTATTTTATCTTTTACTGTGTTGAATTTTAATTATTGTAAGCCGCCCAGAGACCTCTGGGTAGTGTGGGCGGCATATAAATTGAATTAAATAAATAAATAAATAAATAAATAAATAAATAAATAAATAAATAAATTCTTGAAGGCAGTTTTGAAGAGTTCTGCTTAACTTTTTCTGAACACTCAGAGGAAGGGGGCTGGCATACGTCTCATAGCTGTTTGTTCCATAGAGATGGAGCCACCACCAAGAAAGCCTGGTTCCTTCTTGAGACCTTTCCTGCCTCTCTTGGAGTGGCCACCCTCAGCAGCATGGCCTGGGTGGAACGAATGAGTTGTTTTTCTTATGCATGCAAACCCCCGCTAATCACAGCATGGATTCTTTATTTACCCACGATGAAGGAAAGAAAACCTATGAATCTGATTACATTACACAATCGAACGTCAGCCCATGATAGGCAATGTAAGTAATGCCTGAAGGGCAGAGGCCCCCCACTTCTGCTGTCTTGAACTGCAGCCTAAAATATACCTACATATATAGCCCAGAAGGTTCATAATGAGAAATAATTAAACCACCTACCCCCCATTGTAAATGTGGTTGTCCTGTTAAAACAAGTTAGCAAATGGATAAACTGCAGCCTTTCCATTGAAAGGGTGAGAATTTCTTTTCAGAATTTTTTAAAAAATATAGAAACACAAAGGCAGCAGCTGGTGCTCCCATCACACAGCTGTTTGCATCACTTAGAGGACATGAAAATCATGTTAATATCAGAGTAAACTGGTTACATCTGTTATTTCTTAATGCAACCCCAAATTCTACCATTTAATAACAGAGTCTTTCTTTCAATAAATAATAATGCAAGTACTGATTCTGCAGGTTAAACTGCAGAAACCTCTATGCTGCAGGGTCGGAAGACCAGCAGTCGTAAGATCAAATCCACGTGACGGAGTGAGCTCCCGTCACTTGTCCCAGCTCTTGCCAACCTAGCAGTTTGAAAGCATGCAAAAATGCAAGTGGATAAATAGGTACCACCTCGGTGGGAAGGTAACGGCGTTCTGTGTCTAGTTGCACTGGCCACGTGACCACAGAAACTCTCTTCGGACAAACACTGGCCTTACGGCTTGGAAACAGGGATGAGCACCACCCCTTAGAGTCGGACACAGCTGGACTACATGTCAAGGGAAACCTTTATCTTTACCTTTACTGATTCTTACATTTCTGAGATTAACCATTCTTATGCTGCAGTGGTGCATTCCTATAACTGCCTACTCAGAGGCAAGCCTCATTGAGGTCAACAGGCCTTAGAACCAAGTAAGTGTGGTGTTTCAGATGCTGTTGCGCAACAGTTTCTACCATCCCCGCCCATCGGTCACACTGGCAGGGGCAGATAAGACATGAAGCATCACGATATCTGAAGGACAGAGCCTTCATGTTCTGTTGGACTGCAGCCTTAAATACACTGACATAGGTAGGCCAGATGGTATATAATAAGAAATAACTGATCCACCTGCCCCATTGTAAATGTTGCAGCCGTGTTAAAACAGGCAAGCTAGCAAAAAGCCTAAATAGCAAAGGGTAGCTGGGGTCATCACATAAATAGAAGATTCGTGGTCTGTTTAGTCTAGCAGTGCCTCACATCTGCAGCTCCCACCTTTGCTTTAGTAATGTTTCAGAACCAACATGCTCTTTTGTGGCCCGTAATATAAATAATGTTTAGCTAGGTTATCTACTTCCTTATTTAAGTTTCATTTTCAGAAAAGCCAAAATTCAGTGATAAGGGTAACTACTATTTGATTACTGCATGCTTTTCAGGGAGTCCAAGGAAAAAATTAACTTTCAATCTTCAGAGATAAATAATATTTTCTCAAACTTATAGTGTTATATAATTCTGCAACAATGCTGTAACAGGTTTGTTTTGCTCTGGAGAGAGAAGGTATGCATTTGTTGTCAGACAAATGACCTGAAAAGTATGCTGAAGTAAAACACTATCGAGATAATACACTGGAAGTGGTTCAGGCTACCAAGTTGCCTGTTTTTTTTCCTGTTAACCATTCATTGCTGCATTCAGAGACCTAACTCTGAAATCTACTAGTCAAGATCCAATTAATGTTCATATATAATATGCATGACTTATCACAGTTAATTGCACCTAATTAATAAATTGTTGGAGTATGTCTCAATCAAATGCTTAGTCACAATTGTCAATATTAATAGAAACATTTATAAATTTTTACAAATATTTAACTGCAAAAGCCACTCACAAACAGTAGCCAAAAATCCTATTGTGTAGTTACACAAAATATGTAACTTTTATAGACAAATTTCAGCAAGTTGAGAAATCGCTGTAGACACCATCTATTGCACACAAGTTGTGTAACTTGGCATGCAACGGATAATGTCTATGACGATTTTGTAACTGCCCGTAATTTGTATCTAAAATACATGTTTTATATAAGTGCACAACAATACTTTGGCCAATAAAATACAATACCACTTTCAAATGCAAGAAATTCTTCTTGAAAGCCCATTGAAATCTCCAGCTCATGTTCCTTAACCTCAAGTAATGGAATAAACCAGTGTTCTTGTTTTCCGCTTGTGTTATTAAAAAGAAAAACTGACATCTGGTCAAGCATGACATTTCTGAAGAGACAAGATGGTTCTTGTCCAAAGGAGGTTTGGAGATTCTGAGAGTTCTAAGTCCAAAGCAGACATTTTATCAAGGACTCCACAGGTTGTCATTTTACCCTATTACTATCTACAAGAAAGTCTTCAAATTCCTTCTTTTTTTTAATGTGCCAGTTTCACAGTGCCTTTAACCACACTGATAAAAAGGTAAACCCTGCTATGTTCAATAGGGTTTAATTCCAAGTACAGAAGTAGCGCTTTTCTGGATCATGAATCCCAGAATTCCCCAGTCAACATGGACATTGATGATAGTGACTTTGGGAATCTTGGAGCAGAAGCCACCCAAAGTAACTTTTCCAAGCTTTCCACATGGGCATAGGACTCCAGGCATAGTCAATGAAAACAGCTTAAAGAATACATTGCGTTTGTGTCAACCCTACCTTATGCTTGGGCGAGAGTAAGTGTCAGTCCAACATAAGATTGTTCAATTGATTCATAATCATTTGCTTTGCTTTTGTGATAAATTTGTTCAGCACTTTAAAAGTGATATGCAGAGAACCCATACAAGGGCATACTTCATGGATAATGGGTGAAAAATATAGTTTTGATTTATTTTGGCCAACCTGGCCCACGAAATGTCTTATTCTTTTTATGTCTAGTTGTCTCCTATCTTTCTAATCTGGGCTTCTGTTGCTGCCAGTGCAAGGTGCTCCTTTGGACCTTGGTACCTTTCTATAGTTATTTAGAAAAAAACAAACCAATGTTTTCATAAATACTGGCTGAAATCATGTTGCTTAGTGTCGTAAGTCACAACTAGAGTATGACCACTGAATCAGTGAGGATTGGCAAGCCAACTCTTCCATGAGTTCTGTTAATTCAATAGGTGTACTTTAGTTGCAATTTATTGTGCTAAACAACAGGATTTCAGTCAATGAGCCCACTGAAGATCAAGTTGCATATCTGAACCCAAGGGCTAAATCCCATTGCTAGTCCCAACTAGAGCAGACCTGCTTGTTCATCAGTACTCGTGCAAGTCCCATTCTTTCAGTTGTTCTATTCCAGCTGGGTGTTAGCAACTGGTTTTAGTTCCAGGAATCTGTTACATTAAACAAAGTCCTAACTTGAAGGCTTTGAAGTTGTTCTATGGAGCTGACCTGTGCCTTGCAGTTCTGAAAGCTGTTGCCTGCTGCTGAGCTCTGGTTTACAGTCTGGAAAGCTGTTTTATAGAGCAGTATTCCGCTCTGCTGCTTGGAAATGCTTAGCCTTTTGCACACAAAGAATGTGACTCTACCAAAGAGCCCTGGTTTTCCTCTTGCCTTGTCTACCAAAGGAATCAAGGAAATAGCACTTTGTAGAATCAGCAACCATATTGGCTTGGATATGTTACCATCTCCAAGTCTTAGCGGAACATAAGTATAATTCATTTTGAAAATTATAACACTTTAGTATTCCCTAGTCTGGATATCTATTGTAGGTAACCTGCCTTTTTATAAACTCAATGAAATTTTTTATCAGCTACAGAATCTCTCTTTCTCATGTGTTCTTACCAGAACTATTATATATGCTTTTATACAGGAAGTATCCCAATCAAGGCTCTTGTTGATCAAATAAAGCTTAAAATGGAACAAAACATTGAACGGGGGAAACTAAAGATGAGAAAGAAAAGATGTGGTGCATCTGCTTTAAACCACTATATAGAACAGATGAAATCCTATTTCTTTGCATAGTAAGTCACAATTATAGAGTAGGCCCACTGAATCAACAGAAAGTAGGCCCACTGAACCCACAGAACAAATTCAGTAGGCCTACTCTAGTTACACCTTTTTACACTAAGCAACATGATTTCTTAGATTCAGAGAAGAGACAAATATTTACATTAGTAATTACATGGTAAGTCACATCTTCTAAATTCACTCAGCATTGGTTGTATTGAATCATATAAAAGGCAATGGAAAAGAATATCAGGGATATATTTTTAAAATTAAACATAAGAGGTTGCATCAACTGTACAAGGATAAAGTCTTTGTGATGGTTATAGTGGTTCAGTGCCTTTTATTAAAGGTGGGGGAAAGTAAGTCAGTTTTTTATTTCTTACATTCAGATTTCAAAGATCAAATTCTTTGACTCCACATATGGAAATAATAATAGTGAATATTTGCAAATTTCATTAAAAAAACTGAAACAAAATTCTCTCCAAGCACCACTTGTCGAATTCAATAGGTGCAGCTATTTCCAGCTTGGAAAGAATGATATAATATCTGTCTACCATATTACTTCTTTAAAGTACAGTGGGTTTTTTAAGGGGTGTGGCCAATCTCAGCAGGTTCAAAGCACATTATTCACATTTTCTGGCAGCCAGAGGCCATAATCAGGGACAGAGCTAAGTGAGGTAATTTGCATATTATTAATGGTTTGTTTATTTTTTTTTTAAATCCAGTGTTTATGTACTGTTAAGGTTACTAGAATGTTTTTGTTAACTAGGAAACAAGTTTAACTTTAAAAAAAACTTTTAGCTGAAAAAACTTTCTTGCATCTTTAGTGATAGAAAAAGAAAAAGATAAAAGTTGAGAGTGTGATGGAGGCCCAGGAGTAATGTGAGTCTCTGGAAATATGACAAAATTGCCCTGTGTTCCCGAGAGGGTACAAGGAATATTTTGAGCATTTTATTTCTTTTTATCTTTTGGGGGTATGGAGGCTGGGGGGCACAAAAAGGTACTGAGGGCTAAACATGGCCCATCCCTATTGTGGAATCTAGATGATGTAGTTCCCCAGAGTAACTTTTCCAAGCTCTGTGTATAGGCTTATTAAAGATGAAAAACATTTCTTTAAAAAACCCACAACCAGCAATCCTAATTAAGTGCTCACATGGCGGAACACACACAGTGATTCAAATTGAGACTTTTAAGAATCGGCACTCTAAGCTCCAAGTATGATGGATTCCGTTCGTCCCATATTAAGATCAAGTTCTTTCCCCCCACAAAAGTTGCAAATGTTGGCAGATTTCTGTCAAAAATGAGACACAGTTTTCACACGTTCCTACCATGTGAGAATTCTGTGTAGGACTTTCCTGGATCACATCTTAGGTCTTTAGAAGAAGGCTGGAGATGGGGAGGGGGGAACTTTGCATGAGGCTGTGTGGGCCTTTTCTTCCTGATCAGTGTTGACACAATTCACTCCCACCATTTCCATGGTCTGCTGATTGCTTTAATTACACCAGCACTGTAAAGCCCCTCTTTTAAATTCTGTATATGGATGTGTACTTGGATAAAAGCCAGCACCCGTGGAAGAGATGAGTAAAGGAAACTCCAGTAAATTAACAAGCAGCAATGTGCTTTAACAAAGCATGTAGAGTCACAGCTTTTGAAGATGTGCAATCAATAGAAACAAAGAACCAAGACCTTGAACTAGCTGGCAGCTTGCAGGATCTCTTCACAAACACAGAACAAGATGATTCTCCTTTCATTCCTCAGATCTCTTGCTAGGAGAGGTCTTTGAATATCAAACAAAATCTTTAATTGACAAATGTTTGGGGCCAAGTGGGGGAAAAGGGGGGGAAACACACTTAATGCTTTAATTAGAAAATGGCTTTAGCTTCTGTTGTTACAATATATGATTGAGGACATCATCGCAACTGGGGTTGCAAGGGGCACATGGTATTTGTGTATAGTTAGCCTTATGACTTCACTACTGTCAGACTTCCACTGTTGCCATGTGAACAAAACAAGGCAGAAACCCAGGAAAACAAAACAGATTAATCATAAAAATGGCAACAGTTGGCAGGGATTTCAGGACAGGTGTACTACCACGAAGAGTCACTTGTTCTCTATTTGAAATGGACTAAAAGAAAATTAGCTGTCATGTATTGCTTGCCTATAGAAACTGTTCTATGTCTTCTATGCTCTAAATGTTCAATAATCTCATGAAAGTGGATTAAGACATGCAAATCTGAGATTTTGCTTTCTAGTTTGGAAAGGTTTGCTTGCTTCCCAATTTCACACTTTCCTGGCAGGTTTAAAAAAATCAGTAACAAAAAAAAATACAGAGAGATACTACCAAATGTAGGTAACACGATGGTGATTTATATCACCCAAAGGGCCTACCAGATATTAAAGAAAAAGGATGCAAAAGTCAGCTCATTGGATTCATCCTTTTATAATTTACTTCTCAACTTTCTTTTGTTCACCACTTCCAACATTTGTCTATATATCCTTTCCTACAGACCATCAAATTCCTCTCATAGCAGAAAGAGCTTGTGTTAATACAGAGAGTACTAGATATTCAAGGAAAAGGGCAGGTGGATGAATTGATAATTCTCTTCTGCTTAGGGTTTAGGCTTATAATATTTCCCCACTCTTTCAAACAGGTGTTGGCTTTACAGTAAACTCTTGGATAAATTTAAATGCCCTGGGAAAACTATGATTCAGTAGAACAACAGCTTGGATGACAAATGGTGCATTATAACAGATGGCAGTAAGTGAAGAAATTGACAATGTTGGTGTCTCGGTTCTGAGTTTTCTGTATTCAGATTTGTTTACAACTTTATTTATTATAATAATAAATCTAAACAAATCTGCATACAACAGTAAGTTTCAGCTGGAACATGTGAAGGAAACTGTCAACAGACGCAACTTGGTCATTAGAACACCAGTAAACCATTCTCCACATTATTATTTTTTCAGAAATAGGGAGAATACCTAGAACTCTCTCTTAGGATAGACTCAAGCATGTACACAGGCAGACACACCCATGTAATACTGGGCAAATGTAAACTATACTAACATCTGTGCAGCTTTGCACAAACACCCTGAAAAATGACATAGACCAGATATACATTCTTCTATTTATCCCAACATGAAACTGGCTTTCCACAGACTCAAAACACACATCTAGATCCCAGTGAAACCAAACTGATTCTAGTGTACTGTAGTTCATAAGTCTCTCTGGGAATTTATTGTATATTGCCCATATCCTAGGACTTATTTTACCACAGGTATAAGTCGATTTACAGCAGTGGAATAAAGTTTCAAGAGTCAGCTAGATGATGTGAAGTTAGAGAAGAGGAATGTCTGCTCCAGATCTTCAGACAAAACAAAGAATAGGATAAATCTAATTATGGCAGAGCAACAGGAGTCCATGAGACCCAGTAAAAAAAAAAATCCAGGTCAGAAATATCAAGATGTTTCATGAGTTGCCATGTCAAGAGAATCATCAGAAGCCCAATGGTTACATGTAAACCCTAGTCAGGCACTTCTCATGCTGCAGCCAGAACATAAGCAGGAAACCTCTTACTCCCTCTATTGTCTCATTCTTCTTCTGGAAAATAATGTGTGTGAAGAAGAGACATTTCTGTATATGGGGAGATGTTAAAACCTTGATTTTCCAGTACATGAAGAACCTCAATGGGAACAGAATCCCCACATTTATCCCTTTCCACATTTTTTCCATTCCAGTGTCTTTTATGCAGCTGTCCATTAAACACCAATGCTGAACAATGAGCTCCTACGAAACCAACTTTTCATAAGGAAAACAAGCAACGTGAATGTCTGTTTGGTAATTTCATCAAGTAATGGGTGATGTGAAGAAGCTGATACTAAGAACTAGATAGAATACTGAGTTTCAGCATTTATTTATTTTTTTAAAAAATTAAATAATTTTATTATATTAAAAACAACCAAAAACACATCTACACTGCATTACATTGATTCCACTAACACTGGAATGCATTTTTCTTAAATACATTGCTCCAGCCATGCCGCCTTCACTCATGGGGCTATGTTCTCCTTTTAATTTTCTTACATCTCATTTGACCCCATTTCTCTCTAGAAAAACATTGATTCTTCTCCCAAGGTATCCCCCTCCATTGCCGAAATATATATTCCAGAATTAATTCAATATTTTTTTTAAAAAATCATTACTTTTTGATAACCCCCTTAATAATTTCATTTCACAAGTCAATTTATCGTTAATTGTCATATTATCTATACCATTCCTCAATATTGATTTAGTTATCACTTTTCTAATTCGTTGCAAATAATAACCTTGCTGCAGTAACCATTTACTAATTAGGTCATTTTCTTTTCTCTTCAGTTGACTATCATTAATCGTATTAAATAAGGCAGTCAATGGGGACATTTGAATATCTAATCCAGTTATTTCCCTAATTTATTTAAAAACTCACACCCATTCTTTTATCCTTATTTCACATAACCACCACATGTGCAAGTACATTCCTTTTTCTTTTTTACACCTCCAACACAGAGATGACAAATTCTTATTTAATATATTCATCTTCACTGGTGTTAAATACCATTTCCATGTTACTTTATAGCAATTTCCTTTAACCCTTACGGACATATTCTTCATAATTCTTTTATTCCACATTTTACTCCAGCCATCCTCTATAATCGTCAAATCTTTTTGCCACTGAACTTTTAACCCTCATAGATCCCGACCAGCTTGTATTAATAATTTATATATTTCGTTTGCAGTTCCCTTTCTTTTCTTTTTTCCATTGCTTCTGATTTCAGTCTTTTTTTCCAATAACCTCTTCGAATTTGATCATTTTCCTACCTTTTCCATAATGATAGTGGGTGGTTCTAGGTGTTCCCTTTCTTATGTGTTCAGTAGGACCAGCTATGTACTGCCTGAATAGCCCAATAGTAATGAGGACATGTTTCTTTTGGTGAAGGAACACTTTTTTTTAAATAAAGAGAGCATTTTGCCTAAACAGCTAAAGAGACCAGCAGATCTGGGAAGAATGGATAAATAAGCACTTGTCTTCTCATACTATGTATAAATACCCTGCCACAGCACTCTCCACATCACTACCCACTTTAAACTCCACTTGTACAACTGCAATGATTATATCAACAAAAACAAAGGCACCACACCAGAGAAGGTGGGGGAGAGACCATGACTCAAAGCAGGAACTCTGTATGCACACCCTCCTTGTTCTCCTTAGAAGCCTGAGAAGAAAGAACACGGCCAAAGAGCCCAAAAAACCCACAACAGCCATTAGATCCCGACTGTGAAAGCCTTCGCGAATACAAAGATGGAATTGTAGAGTGCTTCCCAACTTCCACCCTTATCAAATTTGTGAGGAAAATGTGGCCCATCCAAGCATGTGATGGCACACAATGGCCAGTATGATGAGACTTTCCTCATCTTTTCCTTGTAGTCTAACCCAAATTCTTTAGGGCACTTCCCAGTCCTTCACAGCCTATTTTGAGGGCACACGGGGCCTGAAGGAAAGGGATCACTGTACTTTTAGATCTACTGTTGGAAGCAGCTTCACCAGAAGAACAACCCTATTAGAACCTTATCCCAACATCCCCTCAATTGCTCAGCAGTTTTCTGTTCAGGAGAACACAAAGTAAGTGACTTGCCATAAGGAAGCCCTTGTTGGCCACAAGTCCCTATCACACAGTAAGAAGAGAATGGCTCCTGGAAAACTAGAGACACCCCATCATGAATTTTTCTTTCATTTTTTCGCTCTGACTTTCTGATTGAAGCTTTGAGTAGGAGGTGTGGCTTCTGTTTTTATTCCCTCACCCATTTCCATCTACAGTTCTTGAGCCAAAATACAGAACACGGGAAAATTTGCCATCAGGGCCCCTTGAAATAAATGTTGCTTCATGGAAGTCATTTTTCTTCTCCCTGCTTTGGACCCAAACTCCCTGGCTATTGTGCTGATTTTTATGGTGATTCTCCCCCTATTTACCTTCGAGCCAGGTTACAAGGTGGCCTCCTCCCATCATCTATTCTTTCTTGCCTAAATAGCTCCATTCTCTTTTCAGTAAAAAAAAAAACAACCACACTTATTCCCTCTGAGTAATATATTATGACTTGCACAGCAGTTTTAATACTGAGTGCTCAAAATTGTTGGTCCCATATTTGCCCTTCTATTAATAGGCCTCTAATGAACAGATTCTGGATAAGGTATCTCTTAACTGAGCATGAGTCCCAGGGAGGCCATCTGCAACCGGCTTGGTCTAGGCCACTGGTTCTTAACCTTGGGTTACTCAAGTGTTTTTGAACTGCAACTCCCAGAAGCCTTCAGCACCAGCTGTGCTGGCTGGGGTTTCTGGGAGTTGCAGTTCAAAAACACCTGAGTAACCCAAGGTTAAGAACCAGTGGCCTAGGCCAAATTGAGTAAAGTAAGTCATGTCAGGCAAAGCAGAGTCAAAGCATATCAGGAGCCAGCAGGACCTTGGACAGGGCACTGCAGAAGTTTCTGGTTGTCTCTAGAGCATTCTCCACAAAGGCAGCTATTGTCCTAGCAGAGAAATGCAATCAACCAGAACTGAAAAAGCGTGCAGAGCCTGCTCTTCCAGAAAAGATGCACTGCTTTTGGATGCTGGCCTGTAGTTCTTTAAGGGCTGGTGTCTGTTTTTACACCCTAATGTGTTTAATATGGTTGAGAGATGGCAGAAACTGTAGGAGAATCATCTTCAGAGACAGGTATGGAATATGAGTCTTCAGGACTCAAAGTTACAGAAGAGAATGTTGGGTGTATCTCCAAAAACCTCTGACATATCTGAATTTGGATCCCCCTTAAGGGTAATGCAAAGTCCCACAACCAAAAGGCATGACAAAAACTTCCTCCCAAACTTGTTATCTTGTTATCACCATTATAATTGCAGCACATTCTTCTTCTTCCATTTTCACTATTTACCTGACAAAGGGATTGTTCTGCAACCTGCATTTGCCAAGGAATTTGAAACCACAAATAAGAGAACACTGGAGCACAAATCTGCCCTGGAACCTTTTGCTATGGTGTTTGTTATCCATGCTGCAGATGAGGGATGGGGACTTGGTAAATCCAGAGCTACTATTTATCTACCCTGACCAACAAAAATGCCAAAAACACAAAAACAGAATAAAATGGCTGGAAGTCCACTTCTGGTTTTTAACACTGTTATGTTTTGCATTTCATGCAGCAAGAGGGTGATTGTGTCCTATTTCACAGATGAATCAACCACTTCTTGAGCCACAATTCATATTTTTCTTCTCTTTTCTTCTTTCTCTTTCTCTTCCCTTCCCTTCTCTCTTTCTTATTAATAGAAAAGAGAGGTTCAGGTGAAGACTGGAACTACCAAAACAGCCTGTGGTGTCATATCTTGCCCAGCACATCTATACAAGTTGCTGTCATTCCTTCCTGGTCATGTGCTTACAGCCAGAGTCTTCAAAATGTATTCCATTTGCCTGCAATTCTTAGAGTCCTCCAGCCACCATTTGTACCATGCTCATGATTACCATATGTTGATTTATGCCTTTTAATTCATGATTAATGGGATGCCACATTTGGGAGCAATGGTGTATTTGGTGAGTGATTCACAAGAGTGGCTGTCATTATTGCTATGTTAGCTGTCCTTCTCTACTACTTTTTAATGTCGCTGCTGGAAGCATGCAAGATATCAGCTAATACCATTATAAGCTCTACTTCATAGGGATTATTTTAATGAACAGTGTAATAGCCCTGCCTGACCACAGCCAAGCTCATCATTGTATAGGCCTGCTCCAAAGTAAATTGACTTTAAGTCGCAGATTATAAAATTCTTAAACTAGTCATCTTAAAGAATTATAAGGACTCTTCAAGTGAATGGTTTTTCTCCCCTATATCTATCACTGACCTGCATTAAACAGTAAAGAGGATGAAAGCAGCACAAAGCACTAAGGCCAACTTAGACTTTTGTAAACTAGGTCAGCCATTCCCTAGGATATAGCCACATAAACAGTAAGTAATGTCTGTCCCAACATCACCACAGATTCAGCTGTCCTAATGCTTGTTCAACTATAAGCATTTTGGAGTGTTGTCTCAAGCATTGTATGATATTGTGATATATGCTGTGTATTCTTTAGCAAATAAAAACCTACTCACTTATTGTAATTTGTATGTTGCTAATATAAGAGGCACCTGCATCATACAGTCATGCCCCGCTTAATGATTACCCCGCATTATGACAAATCCGCTTCACAATGATGTTTTTGCGATCCCAATTGGGATCGCAAAACGATGTTTTAAATGGTTTTTTTTTTTTTTTTTTTTTTTTTTTTGCTTTGCGAAGATCGGTTCCCTGCTTCGGGAACCGATTCTTCACATTACAACGATCAAAACAGCTGATCGTCAAGTTTTCAAAATGGCCACCAGGTGCTCAAAATGCCTCCCCCCCTGTGCTTTGGTATGTATTCCTCGCTATACAGGCACCGAAGATGGCTGCCGTATGGAGGATCTTCGCTGGACGGTGAGTTTTTAGCCCATTGGAATGCATTAACCGGGTTTTAATGCATTTCAATGGGTTTTTTATTTTCACTTTATGACGTTTTCACTCTACAGCGATTTCACTGGAATGAATTAACGTTGTTAAGTGAGGCACCACTGTATTTAACAACGCTTAGAGCAGTGGTCCCCAACCAGATGTTCTTGGACTACAACTCCCAGAAGCCTTCACCACCACCTCTGCTGGCCAGGATTTCTGGGAGTTGAAGTCCAAGAACATCTGGAGGCCCAAGGTTGGGGACCACTGGCTTAGAGGACCTCAAGGTAGCAGAGCATATATGCTAGCTGAATTCTGTGTTTGTCCCTCAGTAATACTTGAAAACTGATTCTTGAGAATTTCTTATCCAGAAGATGATTCTAGAGATGGCACAAACCACCAGTTGGTCGGTTCGTGCCGGTTTAGATGATGGTCCAGCAGGTGTTCCATAGTTCTGTGCCCTTTCCCTCCAAGCAAGCGGTCACTCAGAGGCAATTGTCAGAGGAGATGCAGCAGGGAAGTCAAGGTTCTGCCTCTGAGTGTGTGATTGTGAGAGTGGGTGGGGCACAGAACTGCAGAACACCCGTTGGGCTGTTGTCCAAACCAGCATGAACCATCAAACCAGTGCTTCATGCCCATCTCTACTTCCCATGTATGGTTAAGCCTTTGAATCTTTATTACATTTTTTTTATGCAGAACTGCGGGACCATACAATTAGCCTCCTATTTGCATAAACTCCAGGGTCATCCTGACAAGTGCCTGGTTATAACTATCAGATTGGACATCCAACATTACTACCCAAGTTGCTATTTCCAGATGTGGGACTTTGTAGTTTTAATTGTGAGGCTGCTCATAGAAGAATCCATTAGCCCTCCCTGTTTTCTATAATTCTAGCTCATTGATCCTCCTCTTGGATGCCTATGTAACACTGAATTCTCACAAAAAGCCAAAACGTGTGAACTGATGCTACCATACTTTCAATGTATAATGAGAAGACAAGACTCAATGGAAAAGCTAATGGTGCAAGGAAATGTGGAAGGCAACAGGAAAATCAGAAGACCAAATATGGGATGGACTGGCTCTATAAAGGATGCCACAGCTTCTTATTTGCAAGAAGCAAATGGAGCAAGGTTGTGAATTACAACATCTGTGGGAGATCATTAATTCATAGGGTCACCATGAATTAGAAGTG
Organism: Pogona vitticeps; assembly: GCF_051106095.1. Classification (NCBI taxonomy): domain Eukaryota; kingdom Metazoa; phylum Chordata; class Lepidosauria; order Squamata; family Agamidae; genus Pogona; species Pogona vitticeps. The sequence goes on along the minus strand of NC_135786.1, from coordinate 213,719,315 downwards.
ACTTGACAGACATAAGGACAAGTAAATGCATATCCTAGTATTCCTTCACTGTCTAAGTCAGCCTTCGCCAGCCTGATGTCTCCAGCAATTTTCAGCTACAAGTTCTATGAGTGCTGCTCAACATAGCCAGAAGTCAAGGATGAGAGGAGGGCAATCTAACACATCTACCATGTTTTCCCGAAGATAAGACAGTGTCTTATATTAATTTTTGCTCCAAAAACGCATTAGGGCTTATTTTCAGGGGATGTTTTATTTTACAGTCATGTCATCTTCTGGTTGCTGCACAATGCTGCACAATGGTGGAGGGCTTAATGGTGGGGTTTCACTTAACTAGAGCTTATTTTTGGGGTAGGGCTTATATTCCGAGCATCCTGAAAAATCATACTAGGGCTTATTTTCAGGTTAGGTCTTATTTTCGGGGAAACAGGGTAGAAGGCCTCAGATTAGGGAAAGCTGATCTAAACTACTGTAATGCAGATCTACTCTAAATCTGTTATCTATTACTTATTCTTCAGTTACCATTTGGGTTAAATGTCCAACATTCTGATCTTTTACTCATCTACCCTCCCTTTTTTTAAAAGACCAGTTTCATGAACAAAACATAACTTGGGCTGCAGTCCTACAGAAACTCATTTGAGTTAAGTTCCTGTGAACTCAGTAAGGCTGGCGTTTGAGTATGCAAGTGTAAAATCACACCAAAATTGATTAATTTCATATTTTCACAATTTATTCTTGGTGCTCCCAGTTCATCCAAAGAGTTACATTCTGTCTTCAGAACGGGCAAGGCAAATCAATAACATGCATTCTCTGGAAGACTAAATATTTGAAATTCTGTTTATTGATTCTTTTAAGTCAATGTTTGTTTTTGAAGGTTTATTTTTGCCAAGTTTCTGTTACTTTTGGCCCAAGATGGCATCATTCAGGAGTCTTCTGAAATGCTGACAAGCTGGTGCCAAAGGCTGGTCCTGGGAGAAAGTGTGAATTGCTTAACAAGGAGATTCAATGTTTTTTAACAAGCATAATTTCCTATAAACTGCTGTGGCACTCTGGTAGGACTATGTGAAAGTGTTTCAAAGTCAACTGCAAAAATTCCTTTACCTCAGTGTGGAATCAAGATTGAGATCCAATAAATAAGTATAGGAACAACATGTGGGTTCCTAAGCATGACCCAGCTAGATCAGATTGAAGGCATCTTCTGGATGGTTTACTGCTGACGGAAGTTGGAAGTTGTTTACTTTTATAATATGGTTAGAAACAAGGCAGCCAACCACTTTTATGCAGAGCAGAGCTGTATTATCTCGGCCCCAAATACTGATGGGTAAACAAATTTCTCAACTGCTCAGAACTTGGAAGCAAAACCTTTTTAAAATTACAATTCTTAGAATCCTCGATGGCCATGCTGACTGGGAGATCAGGGAACTGTAGTTGAAAGAACTTTTTCGTATTTTGGTTTCCATAAGATTTGGAGAGGAGTAGACCTAAATAGGTCTATATTCTAAGGATGCCATGATTTCCCTGTGCAAAATACATTTGCCCTCCTTAAGCGTTAAAATCCAGCACTTGGAAAGCCTGCTTGAATTCTCAGTTCTCATCCCTAGGATCCATTCTAGAGCTTGGAAAAGTTGCTTTTTTGGACAACAATTTCCAGAAGCCCCCAACAAGCATGGCACGCGCTCTGACCTTCTCCTACTTATTTTATTTATTAATTTATTTAAAATATTTTTATCCCACCTTTCTCCTTAAAAAGAACCAAGGCGGCTTCTGTAGCACACTCCAGATCGCGCTCCCTCTTCAAACTCTCTTCAAACCTATACAGCAATTCAGGCTCTGCTTTCAATTTTTATTCTGAAGTGAGTGGTTAACTTTTTCTTTCCGTAACCCAGCAGGCCTCTGGATGTTCCATACATCCAATGAAAGTGTCAGATGGAATCAACATTTCCAATCAATCGGCCTAAAATTATAATGTTCAAAAAGCAAGGCAATGTGAGCTGACAATGCCTCCTGCTGCTGACTGACAAGAGGCTTTGTGTCCAGCTGAGTCTACTCAATGCTGTTTGTCAGCCGGACAGACAAGGCAAGGCGCAACAGGTGCCTCAGATGCAGCACCAAAGGCAGGAAAGTTGTGCTGGCGAGGACATTGCCTTGTGTCACTTGCAAGACATGGCTGTGTCACTGTGGAGTGACAGCATTGACATTAAAGCCCTTGTGTCATCCAGGATACATTTTTCAAAATATACTCAGAAGACTGAAAAAATAACATACTTCTGTATTAAAATTGTTCTTTCAGTTGCCTCAGAGGTTCACACAGTATCTGAGAATGGCACATAACTTTCAGTCCAAGCTTACAGACATAATGCCTTCAAAACAAATGAATCCTTGGCATTCACGTCATCTCTCCACTCATTTACACTGAAATCATAAAACCTGCCAGTACCCATTCAGACTTGAACAGCAAGCCATGGCCAATCCAGCCTAGCTCTGCATTCCTTATTTCCAAAACGCTTGGGTTTCTTTTCCTTAACTGGTCCTAAAAAGTACATTCTTTCCATTCTGTGCAGTATGGAACAAATATCCTTTTAAGAGGATCAGTGTACTTGTTATGTAAGCACAGATCCTGCATATGTGTCACAGCAGGGAGGTTTTAAAAATCACCATAAAACATCAGAAGCCATGCCAATTAATTTTTAGACATTAGCACATAACCAACTGGATGCAAAAGACTACTTTTATTTGGTCCAAGGGTGCCAATACCAACTATTTCATAAATCAAGAGATTAAAATGGCATATACCTACGTAATCTCTGTATGGACGCATGGAGCCTAAGTTGTAACCAAGAACAACAGAAGATACTGTAGGATGTCTTTATGGCTTGCATGGTGCAGAAGTTAAGCCAAGAGCCTTAACTTAACCTTTGTTTTCATCCCTCTTGTTCTTCTTGTATCAGGGATTGGGCACCAACATGGCCAATGACGAGGCACCTCTAAACAATGACATCTTCTTGCATCCATACCAGCCTCCTTTTTATTTGCATTTGCACTCATCGAGTGTGTGTTCTGTGCTGTGCTGTCAAGTCAGAAACAAGTTATACAGCAACCCTAAAAGGGCTTCCAAGGTAAGTGAAATATTTAAGGAATGGTTTTACCAGTTCCACTTCCCCAGTTAGTTTCCATGGCTGAGTGGGGATTTGAACCCTGGTCTCTAGAGCAGTGGTCCCCAACCTGTTAAACTCCATGGACCAGTTGGGGAAGGCAGGACACACACACACCCGCACTTGTGCGCATGTGCAAAGGGTGGGGGGGTTGGAGGCACTCGTGCGCACTCATGAAGGGGTGGGGGTGGTCACACACATGCACGAAGGGGCTGTGTGGGGGGAGGCAGTGCGTGCAGAGGGGAGATCTGTCTCCGCAGCCCAGTCTGTCCCAGGCCACGGCCAAGCATTGGGCCATGGACTGGGGGGTTGGGGACCCTTGCTCTAGAATCCAAGTCTGTCACTCTGTCCACTAAAGGACACTGGGAATCTGCAATCATTAGTCACTATTACACAGTTTACATGTTATGTCCACTTTTCTGGGAACAAGTCTTGAGCATTATCATTCTTATTACCATACTCATTTAGCTTACTTGCCGCTCTTCTGCACAGTGATGCTTTTGGTCTCTGTTGTTGGGGCATCGCATACAATACAAAGGATGAGCGATACAGATCAGACACAGGCCTGTGGTTTCTGTCCTTCGCACAGTCTTCCTAAATTACCTCTTCAAATTCATTAAATCTGATTCTTTGGCCATTCATTCTACTGGATGAAATGAAGTTGGTGCAAGGGTGCTCGACTACACAAACATTTCAGAAGTAAGGCTAAGATGTTTAAAAAGAGCACACTCATGAAGCCCCTTTTGCCCCACCTTTTGCCCCACCAATTTTAGCAAAAGCCTAAATTTGTTTTTCAAGAATCTTTTCCTGGCCCTCCAGGTTGTCAAAAATCAGGGCCAACAGTCTGAAACTGCACCCATTTTTATAGTCAGAACTGCAGACAGACCATCTGAAAGAATCTTAGTGGTTTTTGTTTGTTTTACAAGTCACTTGCGTATCATAAATATTAGATACAGCGCTCATTTCTGAAATGTTGTGATTCAGATTTTCACATGTTGAGCACTGAAAATAAGCAATAGGTCCTTTCCTTTGTGTTGTCCCTTTGTTGTCACAGTGAAACAGCTGGACCACACCTAAAAAAATTATCTTGAAAAACTCTCTCTCCCACAGTGTTGATGAAGATAATCACGTTGTAATTGCCAGACCTTTGTCATGGGGCTGAGAGTGTGAGGACTCAGAACATAATCCCCCAACGCAACTTCCAAAAGTAAATAGTTTCAGCATCCTGGTAGGGAGAGATACACTACCGTAATGTTATTCTTGGTACATCCACAAAGTAAGCTATTCCATAAACATGGACAAGAAGCTATGGAATTTGCCAATGCATAACATAACGATAGCCACCAACACGAATGGTTTATTACTCAAATCGAATTCATGGAGGATATGGCTGTGAATGGGAACCATTGGTGATGGCTTTACTTCACATCCATTGGTGATGGCTTTACTTTACATCCACTGTCAGAGGCAGTATGTATCTGTATATCGGTTGGTGGGAAACAAGAGTAGGGCAGCGTTCTGGTAAGGCTCAATGAAGAATCAAACTCACAACCTCTACCTCATGAACAGCACATTGTTCTAACAAAGAAGCACCCTCTTTATTCAGCACATGTTGTAACACAAGAACTGAAGAGTGATTTACACCAGACAACAATACTTACCTATTAATAGAAAGTGGAGTAATAGACTTGATAAGAGATGCCTTTGCTCCCACTTTAGCAGCTTCCACAGCTCCTCGAACTCTGTATAGCACTGTTTCCCCATAACTGACATAATGCTGGTTGTAAACAACAATCTTTCCTTGGGCTTCCTGAGCTTTTTGGTGGAGTTCATCAAAGGAGGTCACCACTAAGACTTCGGCTGTAATGCCTGGAAATGAAAAATCATCATGATTAAGGAGACGGGCTTGTCCAGAAAAAGTTTCATGCATAAGGAGATAAATCTAAATGAACCTTATCTGCTAATTAATGCAGGAAACTATGGGCCAGGAAGTGATTTTGCTGTAACCTCTCACAAACCGCCACCAAAAAAGAAAAAACATCGCACACAACCTCTGAAGACATCAGTTTGCGTAACATTGGCAAATGTTAATCTCTACGCCTATGTATAAATTTAGAAGAGAAGTGAAGATAGTAGTTTAAATATAAATATGATACATCTCCTCATAGTGAGGAAGTCTGCCTGCTTATTCTGCTTTTCTCCTGCTAATTATTAATGAGCAACATAAAAGTTGGCCATTTCTCTTAGTATTGTGTCTATTTTCATCCACACCTGGACTGAAAGGCCTTTCAAGGGAGCATGCTTTCAAAAAGAGGGCTGTTCCCTGTAAAATAGGACACACATTTTTTGCACAACTCCTGCTCTTTTCACTCACAAGACACATTTCCCTAGTAGAATGGGCACTTATAGGTCAGATGTCCTTTATCTCCCATATGCTATCCATAAAGGCAACCAAATTCATAGCTTGAGGCAACTACATAATTTTAAGACATGCCAATGATACAAGAATCATAGAACTGTAGAGCTGGAAGGAGCCCTAAGGGTAATCAACTCCAACTCCCTGGTTAAGCACAAAATCCAGAACTAAAACATTCCTATCAGGAGACCATCTAATCTCTAATCTCTGCAGTTAAGCAAAGTTCAGGGATGTGGTGGCGCTGTGGGTTAAACTGCAGAAGCCTCTATGCTGCAAGGTCAGAAGACCAGCAGTTGTAAGATCGAATCCACACGACAAAGTGAGTTTCCGTCGCTTGTCCCAGCTCCTGCCAACCTAGCAGTTTGAAAGCATGCAACTGCAAATAAATAGGTACCACCTCAGTGGGAAGGTAACAGCATTCTGTGTCTAAGTCGCACTGGCCATGTGACCACGGAAGATTGTCTTCGGACAAACGTTGGCTCTACGGCTTGGAGACAGGGATGAGCCCCGCGCCCTAGACTCAGACACGACTGGACTAAATGTCAAGGGGAACCTTTACCTTTACTTTACCTTAAGCAAAGTTCACCACTTTCCATTTCCAAACATCTTTTACTGTTGGGACATTTTCCCTCATGTTCTTCTTTGTCATATTGGAATCTGTTGCTTTGGGGCTGCAGACAACCAACTTGATCTATCTTCAACATGGCAACTCTTCAACTATCTAAAGATGGCTTCATATCATATCCCAGCCTTTTCTTTTCAAGGCTAAATATGCCCAGTACCCTCATCGGGCTTCATTTCCAGACTTCTTACTATCTTGGACATCTTCCTCTGGACGTATTCCAGCTTGTTGAGATCTTTCTCTAGTGGTGGTGCTCAGAACTGGACACAGTGTTCCAGATGAGGTACGACCATAGCAGAATAAAGTGGCACTATCCATGTATTATTACATCCTTGATCACATACCATACTTCTGTTGATGCAACCAAGTATTCAATAGCTCTTTGTCGTTGCTGCTGCTGCATCGTAAATTTAACTCATGTTTCACTTTTGAACCACTAAGACCAAGATTATTTTCACACATACTACTGCCAATCCAGCTGTCATCTGTTCTGTATTCGTGTATCTGCTTGCATGTAGAAGTTCACTTTTTCCCTCGGTTGACACTGATTTTGCTTCTTTTTGCCTGGTTCTGTAACCTGTTTTGGCCATTTTTGAACTATGATTCTGTCCTCCTATTGTTTGCCCTTTCCAGTTTGGTACTGTATCATCTGTAAATCTGATGAACATCCCCTCCACACACACCTCTAAATTATTTATCAAGATGTTGAATGACAGCAGAACCCTGCAACAACCCACTTTTCACTTCTTTCCAGAATGGTGATGAACTGTTGGTGAGGATTCTTTGTATATAGTCCATCAAACAGCTACAAATCTAACAGGAGAATCATCTAGCAACAAAAATACTGTGAAGGACCTTGGCAAAACTCTTGCTGAAATCAACATACAAAACATCCATAGCGTTCCTTTCATTGGCCAAGCTTGTGATTCTGTTAAAAACAGGGGGGTAAGATTAATATGACATGACTTGTTCTGGGAAACCCGTGCTGGATCTTAGTAACCACTGCATTCTTTTCTAAATGCTCACAGACTATTTAACGGTCTATTCTACAATCTTTTCTGGTATCAATGTCAAACTGGCTAGTGGGTAAGTGCCTAAATCGTTTTTCTTCACTCTTTTAAAAATTGGGACATTTACCCAAATTCAGTCTTCATAGCCTCACCTGTTCTCTAAGAATTCTCAAAGACAGAGTTCATAGAGAACAGATGGATACCACGTACCCCCTTCATGCTAAGCTCTAGTGCTTGAGAATATTCTCTTTCCCCCCTGCGGGATTAAATCCTTCCTAACTAAGTTTATAAGACTTCCACAAAACACTTTCTTTCCAATTCCCATTTCAATTGGCCAAGGGCAAAACAGGCCATCAAGTTGCAACCCATCACTTGCCAGGCATTTTTCTTCATGGAAATGCAGATCACGTATAAGAATCCAAAACTTTCCCACTGATACCATTCATGCATCCAGTTGTTCATTTCCTGTATACTTGCCATGACCTTTGACAGGAAGGAATGAAGGGCGGGGGGGGGGAACTTGTAACCCAAAGTCCTTCACCTTCCTATTGAGAGTTTTATAGTCATTTGCAATAGATAGAAGGATGTGTCTGGCAGTATCATTGATTCCCTCGTGGGTCAGGAGGAAGGAGTAATAATGGTGAGGCATTGCTGAGTCTTGGCAAGCTCTCTGTTACATCCTGAGTCTTCAGATGTGACAGCACTCCTCCTAAGATGTCCCATCAGTTGCCTCTGTCCCATTCAGGAGGGACTCACCATCACATGTCTCAACCTCTGGGAAGTCATGGGAATCTTTGCATCTGCAGAATCCTTCACGGCCAATTCTGTGCTCTCCGCTTTTTGCTGTTCCTGTTCCAGCAGCTCAGAATTAATGCCCATGAGGAAATTCTGATATCAATTCTGTATCTCCAAAAATTAAGTATGCCTTCTGGCCATCTTGGTTCTCCGTATCATAGTCCTCAGAAAACTTGTCTCCTACACTTGGTATTCTTTTTCTTCCTTAGAGCCATTCCCTCGAAGCAACTCCCCTTCTAGGAAGGTCTGCTCAGCACTATTCAGAAACACCTAATTTTAATTCACAAGCCAAATTGTGTACAAGAGGGCCTCAAACTCCTGTACTTTCTTTTCTAGCAATGCCCTTTCTGAAGGTGTAGATTTTTTTCCATCTTTAGGCAGGAGGAGATGTTGAGGACAAAACATGCCAAAATGTCCTTTCTTGTCCTCCTCTTTTGCTCTATGCAGGTGCTGAAACAATACTCCTTGACTGCTCTTCAATGTCCCCCATGAAACACTCACATAAAACACTCAATCTGCCCAGAAGCTGCTACTCGGACCTCACAGGGACTTGGATGCAGCTGCAGAACTGGAAGCTGCCAGATCCTCATCCAACAAACTCAGTGACTCACTTCCTCCCAACACTCCCTTCTAGTTCCAGGTGCTTGCAGTGGAGCAACAGCAGCAATTAAACACAGAGCCACAAACATATGAACAAACCTTCAAACAGTTCAGACAAAGAATGCACCTCAAGTCAATGGACATGCCCTCGTACTCTATTGTTTCTTTCACCAATCCCATGAAAAACGTTCCTGTTTCCTCACTATATTCACAAGATCTTGCTCACAAGAACTCCAAGTGCAGCTCTGGAGTTGATAATTTGTAGGTATAAAACGTGCTAGCAGCACAGTCTAATCTCTGCTGTACAAATTCATAGAGGAGAAGGGTAGGAAACACATGACTTACTAGGCAGCACCTGGCCTAGCAAAGCTTTCCCAAGGAATCAAAAAGAGAAGAATAAGAAAACAGAGTTTTTCTTTATTTTTCTGCTGAAATAATCAGTCCAATGTCAATGGGGAAGTTGATCTGTGGGGTTTAGGGTAGACTTTCTTTCAGAACTTGGAAGAAAATCCTTTTTTGTACTGAGTAGGCTGACTGGGGCGTTTTGGGACTTCTAATCCAAAAACATAGTAGTCAGAATCCTGTTTGTCTATGTGCAGTATAACGTTACACCTGTGTAAATGTGCTAGGCATTCCACTTAGTACATTGAATTGAGCAATTTGGACCCATTGCACAATGTGCCTAAATGAGCGCTTTCTGAACACCACTTCCCACTTGGTGCGAGGAGCACTACTCCCTATGCAATGTCAAGATATGCAAACACACCTACATTTAACATGACTGAAGCCAGTATTTCCAAGCTCTGAAATAAATTCACACACTATTGCAACTGATTACAAACGAAAGCTTATAGGAGAAAAGTTCATCAATGATTATAAATAGCTAATATAATTAATATTCATTTATTCTACCATTGTTATTTTGTGACAGAGGTTCTCACATTCTTTACAGCACAAGCTTTGATGGAAAACGTGCATATTAAAGATGCTATCACCACAGTGTTAGACACCCACCGCCTTTCTTACCAACCAGCCACAATCTCTGTATTTGATATTCGTATCTATATTTTGATGCCATGTATATTCACCATGTTAAATCTCTTTCTCTCAAGTCTGACGAAGTGGACTTGTCTTTAAGGTGCCACTGGGTTTAGGCTTTTAAAAACTTTTTATTTCTACTTTGCTTTTACCTATAATGCTTGCACAGACTAACACAGCTACTCCTTCTACAACTACAGGCTCTGAAAATCATCCATCTATCTCAAGAGAATACATACAAATTCATCAAGTCTGCCATCAGACAGAGTTCAGTAACAAAACTGACCAAGAGGAACTGATGATTTCCACTAAGTTAAAAGTTTTAAAAAGACACACATGCACCACATTTTCCTAGTATTCATATCACATGTTTTATGTTGCTACCAAGACATATAAATGTTATTTAAATCCATTAGTCCCTTTCATGGATTGCTGCCTTGTCATGGCAAAGGGGCTTGAGTTATTCAGAGAAGCTATGGACTATGTCGTAATTCAGAGAAGCTATGGGCTATGTCTGTCCAAGACGGACAGGTCATAGTGGAGAGTTCTGACTAAATGCGATCCAACTGGAGCAGGAACTGGCAAGCAACTCCAGTATCTTTGCCAAGAATACCCAATGAACAGAAACAAAAGGCTAAAAGGTATGATGCTGGAAGATGAGCCCCTCAAATCGGAAGGCGTCCAACATGCTACTGAGGAAGAGTGGAGGACAAGTACAAGTAGATCCAGAGCTAATGAAGTGGTTGGGCCAAACCTGAAAGAACACTCAACTGTGGACATGCGTGGAAGTGAAAGGACAATCTGATGCTGCAAAGAAAAATATTGCTTAGGAACCTGGAATGTAAGATCTATGAACCTTGGTAAGCTGGAGGTGGTCAAAGAATAGATGGCAAGAATAAGCATTGACATCCTGGGCGTCAGTGAACTAAAATGGACAGGAATGGCCAAATTCAATTCAGACGATTATCATATCCAATATTGTGGGTAAGAAGCCCATAGAAGGAATGGAGTAGCCCTCATAGTCAACAAAAGAGTGGGAAAAGCTGTAATGGGATATAATCTCAAAAATGATAGAATGATTTCAATACGAATCCAACATTTCAATAATCCAAGTTTATGCACCAACCACCACTGCTGAGGAGACTGAAACTGATCAATTTTATGAAGACTTACAACACCTTTTAGAACTGACACCAAAGAAAGATGTTTTTATCATTATAGGGGATTGGAATGCTAAAGTAGGGAGTCAAGAGATAAAAGGAACAACAGAAAAGTTTGGCCTTGGAGTTCAAAACAAAGCAGGGCAAAGGCTAATAGACTTTTGTCAAGAGAACAAGCTGGTCATCACAAACACTCTTTTCCAACAACACAAGAGGTGACTCTACACATGGAAATCACCAGATGGGCAATATCGAAATCAGATTGATTATATTCTCTGCAGCCAAAGATGGAGAAGCAAATAGAAGGGGAAGATATGGAGCAGTGACAGATTTTACTTTCTTGGGATCCATGATCACTGCAGATGGTGACCACAGCCCCGAAATTAAAAGGCACCTGCTTCTTGGGAGGAAAGCAATGACAAACCTAGGCAGCATCTTAAAAAGCAGAGACATCACCTTGCCGACAAAGGTCCGCATGGTCAAAGCTATGGTTCTTCCAGTAGCGATGTATGGAAGTGAGAGCTGGACCATAAAGAAAGCAGACCGCCAAAGAATTGATGCTTTTAAATTGTGGTGCTGGAGGAGGCTCTTGAGAGTCCCCTGGACTGCAAGGAGAACAAACCTATCCATTCTAAAGGAAATCAACCCTGGAAGGACAGATCCTGAAGCTGAGGCTCCAGTACTTTGGCCATCTCATGAGAAGAGAAGACTCCTTGGAAAAGACCTTGATAATGGGAAAATGTGAAGGCAAGAGAAGGGGATGACAGAGGATGAGATGGTTGGACAGTGTCATCGAAGCAACCAACATGAATTTGACCAAACTCCATGAGGCATGGTAGACAGGAGGGCCAGGCGTGCTTTGGTCCATGGGGTCACGAAGAGTCGGACACGACTTAATGACTAAATAACAAAATTCAGTGGTAAATACATAAGCAGCTTATAAACATACAAAATCAGTTTCTGGGCTGTACAAACTTCCTTTGGTAAGTAGAAAGGAGAAATCCATCTTCTACATTTCCAGTACAAATAAATTCCACAACAAGAGGAAGTAAAAAAACATACATTGTATGCATTTCCTTTTTGTTTATCTTGTAGCTTTGCCTTGGAGAAGAAATAAATGCTACAGTTGTAACCAGAAGGATTTATTCCCCCATTTGTACTACATGTACTTTCATTGGACGTCCATACAGGAGCCACACACCAGGGATTTTTACAAAATCATTTACGCGGTGACCACTCCACTTGAGATCCAATCTTGTAGATTCATTATAGAAGTAAATGGAAACTATTCAACAATAGGAACAAGACTTTCCTGCTAAATACAGAAGTCCTAAAAGATACATAGAATTCCACCATTACGCATATTACCTAGAAGCCATAAAAACACATAAATGAAAAGCTTAACTCAGGAACAAATGTCATTAAAAAAAACACGTCTCCTCACTCTGCAAATTGAAGCAGAAGCAATGGAAAGAATTAAAGAGAACTGGAGCTTTCTTGTAAATTTTCATTAAGACTCTGTAAAATATAATTATAATCTTACCTGAATGCATGCAGTCTATTTCATACAGCAAATAATGTTCCAGTGATACTTGTAGATGTAATACTACTACCACACACAGCAAACTGCTGCCTCTTGTTTTCAAGCTAAAGCATAGGGATTCTCCAGAGTCCTATAGAACAGTGCTTCCCATCCTTGGGTCCCCAGATGTTCTTGGGACTAAAACTCCCAGAAGTCCTGTTCAGCACAGGTAGTGGTAAAGGCTTCTGGGAGTTTTAGGCAAGATTTTTCTGACTGAATGTCTGCCTGAGTGGGGAGGGGGAGGTTATATGGACTGTGGTACTATACTCCTTTGAATATATTTTGGTCTTGCTAGATGTAAAATTTCCAAAAGAATTTCATATTTCCTGGGGGAAAAACAGGGGGGAAAGTTGGTGTTATTTTTTTCAAAAAAAGGATATCCATTTTTTGAGAAAAAAAAAACCCAATTTTTTCCAGTTCCCCCCCCCCAGAAAAAAATGGAAATTTCCAGAAATTTTACACCTCTAGTTGCATATTTTTGTATCATATTTGTTTCATCACTTTTAATATTTGCATACACACAGTGGTTAGCTTTTATATTTTCTTTTTGATGTAAGCCACCTTGGATCTTTTTAAGGCAAAATAAACATGCTTTAAACAAACAAACATCTGGGGACAGAAGGCTGGGAAACATCGCTACAGAGATCATTGTATATCTGTTGGGCAAAGACGTGTTGCTTAGCATAGTACTCTGCACTAGAATAGGCCCACTGAATTAGTGGGGATTTGGTGAGACAACTCCTCCATAACTTCCATTTATTCAAATGGGCCTACTATGACAGCCGTTTATTTTAAATAATAAGTTGCATTTACTTCAGCCCATTTGAATCAGTAGATCTTACAGAAGAGTTGACTTGCCATTGATTCAGTGCATATCTGAAGTGGGCTGGATTCAGTGAGGCCACTGGAAATGGAAGCGGGCACACTTAACCTCTGACCCCTACCAGGGTGGGGAAGACTGGGGCCTGAATCCATCTATGTCAAATATAATCACAGAATCATAAAATATTTGGGTTGGAAAGGGCCTATAAAGCCATCGAGTCCAATTCCCTGCTCAATGCAGGAATCCAAATCAAAACAGATCTGACAGACGGTTGCCCAGTTTAGCAGCTTTGGAAGCAGCTCTGGAAGAAAGGCAATGCTAATCAAGAAAAGATGATGAAAAAGGCTAAAGATTGATGCCCTCATGCTACTATTGCAAACTGATTCATGGTTGCTTCTATAAACAAATCATTCTTTGCCAATGTCAAGCTCATTCTCCCAAGATTTCCCACGTCACATGCAGAATGACTCTAAGAAGACAAGCTAGGAATATGTACTCACTATCTGCCCTAAGGCTTGCTTTTCTGTACCCAGAATAGAAGTAAGGAACCTAACCTACATTGCAGGCCTGTAACCCTTCCAATCATTCAGCAAAGATGGGCAGAAGATCGCTAAGGATTGGGTAGGTATTCTAGGTAATTTGCAAATCTCCAAGAGCTTTTGTCTCCCAACACATTGAGAGCTTAAAAAATGCAAAGGGGGTGACGAACTCTCTGCCATAGCTTGGCTTCTGCTAACTGCACTGTTCCTCATCTGTGAAACAAGGACTAATTGGTTATTTTTCTCTGAAAAGGCCTTTGTTCAGCTCCACCGGTCAGTTTTAAAGTGCTGTATTACCGTATGTCACAACCCCTGATTCTTCTCACATGTAGAATGACTATACAGACATGTAGATGTCTATATAGACTAAAAGAACTGGGCATGTTTAGCCTTGGGAAAAGAAGACAGAGCAGTGATATAAAACTTTTCAAATACTCAAATGATTATGCAGTGGAGGGCTCAAGTTACAGGAAGCTAGATTTCAGTAGAATATCAGAAAAAAATATCCTGACTGTAAGAGCAGTACAACAGTGGAACCAATTACCTCGAGAGGTGGTGAGTGCTCCAACACTGGAGGCATTCAAGAGAAACTTAGGCAACCACCGGCCAGATATCCTTTGATTTGTATTCCTGCATCAAGCAGGGGGTTGGACTTGATGGCCTCACAGGCCCCTTCCAACTTCACTATTCTGTGATTCTATACTATATCCCAGTGTACAATTTAAGGCATGTTTGCTCAATGTATGGCCCATACTGCCCCAAGCTTCCCCAGACCTCCCCTGACTCTGAACCTCACCATACCTGGAATAAAAAGGTGGCCATATAATGGTCAGTTGTGGCCCCATATGCCTCCAGAGGGTGTGATCAGCTGTTTGGGGCTGTTTTCTGCTCCTGGACCTGCCTTAAATGAAAAGGTGTTTCTTTCCTTCAAAAATTCATTGTGAGGACAAGGCCAGTTTGAGTCAAAGCACAGGGCAGCCATAACAGGTTTTCACAAAATATGCAAAGGATGATTACAGTCCGAAGCCAGAGTTTCTGTAAATCTCTCATATTTCAAAGTCACACAGCAAAAGGAAGCAGTCAGAATCAAGGTCATAAACAATCCATATTTGTCAGTGAAACCATCCAGACAGAAGGTGATGAATGCTGAAAGCTAAGAGCTAGAGCATGGAGCAGACCTAGTACAGAAGTTAGCTTCATAAGCTTGGTCTGGTCAGGAAAATTGTATTTATTTGTCATTGTCATTAGTAACCCTTCTTCAGCTGGACCTATTTAATGATCTCGGTTGATGTTGGAAATGCTGGCTTCTCTGATCTAGCATTCTAAACTGTTGATATTCTCCCAAGCTTAGAAGATTGTCTATCTGCTCAGTGTTCATCATCTCCAGGTAGAACTGGGTCTGGTCTGGGAGGGCTTCCTCTAGGTGGGAACTAGAATGTATACCCTTGAATCTTTCCCTTGTCCTGGTTGTCTCTTGCTGTGGCACGTTGTCCTGGCCTTCATCCTCGACTCTGTCAGGTAGGGCTTGACACTAGCTGAGCCACATGGTGACCTGTGTTGATTTTCACAATGGGATTGTGAAGAGAACCACAGATGCTGTGCTCAGTTCACCAGAGAAATGACAGGAGATCAATATAATCACATGATTCTCTGTATGGGACCAGCTTCCTAGTAGTGGGAGGCTTCAGAACACCCTCCCCAAATCTGGTGTCCTCCAGATCAGTTGCACTACAACTTTTACAGTCCATAAGTCAACATGGACAATGACCAGAACAAAACATTACGTTTCCTGAGCTCTGGCCCACCCCGTCTGAAGTCTACTCTAGAAGGTATAGATTTGGAGTTGTTTATCACTTCCTTCGTGTTTCCCTTGCAGCATTTCATCTGCTGCTCTCTCTATTCCTCTTCAGGTATTTTGTAAGGTTGCAGAGAGCACACACAATGAGGGCATTGTGTTATCCTTATCCTCTCCATCATTGTCTCAACACACTAAACGTGATAGTCTGAAGAGAAAGAGGCTGTTATACTCTTCACATGAGCACCAAGCATGAAAACCTGGGGCTCTGCCTCATGTGGGGAGCCTGCTTGGATACAATCGTTTCCCTTACTTTAGACAGTCATTTTTACATGATTAAATGATGAAAAGGGTGGGCCTTCTTTGTGTGTTTGCTATATGTTTACAGAATGCCTGAACAGAGCTGTTGTGTTTAATCCAGTGGCAGCTGGCCTTTCAGGTCATACGGGGCTGGCTCCACCTCGGGCTCAGTCTTTGCCTGGCCAGCCTTCCCCTGCCTGCTTTCTCACCAGAGGCAAAGGGTCAGGAACCCACCAACCTCCCCTGTCTGCTGAACGTCCAGCCGTACACTCTGTCTCAGGATGTGAGAAGGGTGGCGGGGTAGTGGTGGAGGAGGGAGAAGAGGAAAGCAGCATCCAGTAACAGAAAGCCATCACTCTAGCAATGCTAGTGCCTTCTGCCCCACCAGTCACAAGGGGCACCAACCACTACAGCTTTGATCTGTTGCAAGAATAAAGAGTTTGTTGGTTGTTGTGGGTTTTTCGGGCTCTTTGGCTGAGTTCTGAAGGTTATTCTTCCTGACATTTCACCAGTCTCTGTGGCCGGCATCTTCAGAGGACAGCACTCTGCGCTCTGGTGTAGTTGGCTTGGGACAGCAGTATTTATGAGTTTACTTACAGTTGTTGTTTTTTTCATCAGATGGGAAAAGAAGGCTTGCTTGTCAGTACAATCATTAAACCTAGTTTGGGCAAGACTAAAATAATGTTTGGAAGAGTCATCATCTCTTCAACTTTATAGAAAGCAGGCTTATAATGAAGGTGGTCCCTATCTGACGGATTATCTGGTGCCAGGTACAGGTTACACATAAAGAATCATTAGAAGGTACGATTAAGGCTCTGAAGATACCTACTAGTACCTGACAAGAACACACTAAGCAAGCATGCAGGTCACCTGCTCAAAATTCTCCCCATGACAGCGACATGGTTTACATTTCTATTTAAATTTTAGGAATTATTTCTGAATATGCAACTATCCATACAAACAAACATGTGTAACTTTTATACAAATCTGTGTCCTTTTTTGTCCTTGTTTGGTGGCATTAATTGGCAACCTTGAATGCTGGACAGGGACTGTGACCTGGACAACACAGAAACAGCAGAGAATGGCATTAGCTGGAAGCTTCCAGTCCCCAGGACTACAGATGAAATAGTGTCAGTTGACTTCCTATTAAACATTTATCAAATTTGAAGAAGATTCAGTTTCTGCCAACATCTGGGAGAAAAAGAATCAAGAGAGATTGTGGGTAGATTCTTGAAACAGAGAAGGAGCAGGAGGGAAGTCTAATTGGATGGCTGTCCTGGCTCCCAACTTTTTAATTTTTATTTATATTTTTTTTGGCCTCTGAATGCCAAACATGCCAGTTTCAGTACTGAGTGCAAAAGGTACTGCTGTTACTGTTGGCATGAAAGTGAGGTAAATTGACAGGCTCCAGCCGCTCCTAATGAAGAAGCGTTCCACCCATAGACCTAAGGAATGTCTCAGTGACAGGATCATCCAAAAGGCTGGAATTATGCCTGCAGAAAGGTAGCCAGAGATCTGCAAATGTTCATTTTCCACTAGAAAAATCAAGTCTCTGCAGGCTGGCATGGCAATCTGCATGACATATCAGCTTCAGTAACAGATGAGCAGAATTGGCACCAGGTAATTCATCACGGTGCTCCATTTATACACTGCATCAAGCGATAAAACATAATAACATACATTCATGATTGCCCATCAGGGAAAGAAAGAACAGCAGCTATTCTTGACAGATATTCACTGCCTTAATGAAAGACACCACCAACTAGCAGGCCTCAAGAGGCTGGCTCCTTTTCATAGCCTGTGCCAGCTCTAGACTCAATCCCAAAGCTGATTTTCTGATACTAGGCTTCGCTCCCCAAGAAAAGAAAGATTAGGAAATATTTATTGTAAAACACACACACACGTACACACAAGACCTTGTAAAGAAATAAATTAAAAACAGACAGGGTGGAAAATAACTGGGCTCATTTTAATTGAAACATCTATTAAGTTTTATTAATAAACTGACTAACTGTTTTACTATCCATCAGCTAGAAACAATTTGGATGCTGACAGGAGGAGAGTTTGAAGAATCATGATAAGAAATCTAGCTAATTTCTACTTGGGGTAGAGTTGGAACCCACACTCCCACTAAAGTTTGCAGCACGCGTTTGAACTCATCTTAAGAAGCAGATCTGGCACAATCGTCTGCCATGAATTTTTGGGACTCTCATAATTTTTTTTCTGCACTAGCCACAAAATGTGGTATCCCCCTGGAGTGATTTCCCTGCACTAATTCTCCATACAGGAGATCTTTTGGAATCCGACCGCCATCCATTCTCACAACATGCCCCAGCCAACGTGGACGTCACTGTTTCAGTAATATATACATGCTAAAAATTCAAGCTTGTTCTAGGACTCTTCTATTTGGAACTTTGTCCTGCCAGGTGATACCAAAATCAGTCGGAGGCAACGCATATGGAATGTGTTCAGCTTTCTCTCCTGCCATGCATGAAGGGTCCAGGACTCACTGCAGTACAGGAGTGTACTCAGGACACAGGCTCTATAGACCTGGATCTTGGTATATGCCGTCAGCTTCTTATTAAGCCATACTCTCTTTGTGAGTCTAGAGAATATGGTAGCTGGTTTGGCAATGTGTTTATCCAGCTCAACATCTAGGGAGAGAGTGTCAGAGATTGTTGAGCCAAGGTACACAAAGTCATGAACAACCTCCAATTTTTATGTGGAGATGGTGCCCTGTTTCCTTGAAAATAAGCCCTAGTATGAATTTTCAGGATGCTTGTAATATAAGCCCTCCCCCAAAATAAGCCCCACTTACGTGAAACCCTGCACTCCACCACTGTGCAGCATTGTGCAGCAACTAGAAGATGACATGAGAGCATTTGAATAAATGTAGATTGTTGTATATTAAAAAATTTAAAACATCCCCTGAAAATAAGCCCTAATGCATTTTTGGAGCAAAAATTAATATAAGACCCTGTCTTATTTCCAGGGAAACAATAGAGGGTGGTGAGTCCATGCCCTGGCCCATGACTTGTGTTTTCTTCAGGCTGATTATTAATCCAAAGTCTTGGCAGGCCTTGCTAAAATGATTCATGAGTTGTTGGAGGTCTTCAGCAGAGTGGGCAACAACAGCTGCATCATAGGCGAAGAGGAAGTTGGACTTTGGTCTTTACTCTCAATCTAGAGATATTTAAAAGCTTTCCATCTGATCTAGTCCAGAGATAGACACCTTCTGTTGCAGTTTCAAAGGCGTGCTTCAGCATGACAGCAAAAAAGATCCCAAACAGGGTCAATGCAATGACACAGCCCTGTTTCACTCTGCTTCAGATGTCAAAGTGATCTGATGTTGAGCCATGAAAAACTACAGTGCCCTTCATTCCCCCATGAAAGGACCTGATGATTTTAAGGAGTCGAGGTGGACATCCAATCTTGGGAAGTGTTTTAAAAAGGCCATCCCTGCTAGCCAAATCAAAGGCCTTTGTGAGATCTATGAAGGCCACAAAGAGTGGATGTTGTTGTTTCCCACATTTCTCCTGCAACTGTCTGAGGGAAAATACCATGTCAGTGGTGGATCTATTAGCTCGAAATCCACACTGTGATTCTGGATAGAGTCTCTCTGCAAGGACCTGGAGTCTCTTCAGCACAAGAAAGGCAAGCAGCTTCCCTACAACGCTGAGAAGAGAGATGCCACAGTAGTTATTGCAGTCGCCCCTGTCGCCTTTGTTCTTATACAATGTGACAATGTTTGCATCCTTCATGTCTTGTGGTACACCACATTCCCTCCAGCAAAGACAAAAGATTTCATATTGCTCAGTGGTGCTGATCTCTTTACAGCACTTCAGGAGGGATGTTGTCCTTCCCAGGTGCCTTGCCAGAGACAAGGGAATCCAAGGCTGCTTTTATTTCTGTTAAAGTTGGTTCTTTGTCCAACTCTTCCAAGACAGACAGGCACTCGATGTTATTTAATGCCTCTTCAATTACTACATTCTCCCTGGAATATAGCTCAGAGTAATGCTGCACCTAGCGTTCCATCTGCTGTGCTCGGTCCTGGATGATCACGCCCATAGCAGACTTCAAAGGAGCAGATTTCTTCTGTATTTGACCAAAGCCTGCTTGATACTGTCATACACTCCCTTGATGTTATCTGTTTCTGCTGCTATCTGTATCTGAGAGCTGAAGCCAATAATCATTAGAACATCTCCTGGCAGCCTGTTGAACTTTGCTACGAGTAACTTGAAGAGCCTGCAAGATATACTCACCAGGATAGGCTTTATATGCTGCTAGAGCTCTCCTCTTTTCCTTGATGGCTGGCATCAACTCCTCCAAATGGGCTTCGAACCCGTCTAACATCTTTTCGCTCTTCTTGCTGACAAGAACAGAGTTCTTGAAATGTCCCCATTGTTCGGGTGCATTTGCATCAGCCGGGCCAGAAAGGGTTTCCTCAAGCGCTTGGGCAAATTCCTCCACTTTTCTTTGACTGTGAGTCTTGCTGATGTCAATACGTGGTCTTCCTTCCTTTTTCATTTGTGCCTACATATATTTATTTGTAAACAAATTCAAACACTGCAAAATACAATTTGCCCCCAATGACTCCCATCCAAATCACAACAGACCTGAGGAAAGTGTTGAACCACTAGAAATTCTCCTTGTTCAGAGAACTACTAATATCAACTAGATTCAACAAATGGAAGGTAAAAGGTAAAAGTAAAGGATCCCCTTGACATTCCTGTCCAGTCGTGTCTGACTCTAGGGGGCGGTGCTCATCCCGTTTTCAAGCCATAGAGCCAGTGCTTGTCTAAAGACAGCTTCTGTTGTCACATGGCTAGTGTGACTAGGGAATGCCGTTTTACCTTCCCACCGAGATGGTACCTATTTATCTATTCGCATTTGCATGCTTTCGAACTGCTAGGTTGGCAAGGCATTGGGACAAAGCAACAGGAGCTCACTCCGTCCCGTGGATTCGATCTTACGGCTGCTGGTCTTCTGACCAGCAGCACAGAGGCTTCTGCGGTTTAGCCCGCAGCACCACCACGTTCCATTCAACAAATGGAAACAGAATTTTAACAATGAACCCTAAGATGTGTTAGTCAAAAATCTATTATGACATCACACCACCCAATTGTCATTTCGCAAGTGATTCTTCCATTTGCATGATTGTGCTTTCTCTGAGTGTATGTTGTGTGAACCCCAATATTCTGCAATGTCAACAGGATCACAGGCTTCCACTGTCCACTGTGTGATAGTTTGTTCAATGGTGTGATATAGTGCAACTCCATAACAGAAAGTTTACACTATGTAAACGCTAAACAGGGGTTGGGCCACTTAAAAAATACAAACCAAAAATTACAATAAATGATGGGGTCACCTATGATAATGAAACCTAAAAGTCAGGCAAATTTTACCTTCTGGCGGTGTTCCAATGCTGCCCCCAAGCCCTAAAACAGCAATGCTATGATTGAGTGGTTGCATTATCATTGCTGATTCTTCTCCCCTTTCCCAGTGGGGTATTTTTACTGGCTCCAAGTGGACATTTTCCAACCCATCCTTCATCAAGGCTTTATGCATGTACTGGATAGCCAGCTCTAGATTTCTGGAACCACTCATTCTTGGCCCGATAATGTCCACAAAAAGTGCCAGTCTTTCATAGGATCTGTTCTGAGCACTTCCATAAACAGCAAGATTGATAATCTTCTTGGCAATCTCTGAATAATTCGCTATTTCCCTCTGGATGTTGTCATATGTTCTTTGATAGCCATTGGGACTGTTGTTCAATGGGTCCCCTCTGTTTAGAGAAAATAGGCAGACAAAGACTGTATAAAAAAGGAAATTCATTCTTCTCTCTAGTTTTGTGTGCCAATCTGTAGGAAGAAAAAGAAAACATTACGGTAAGTTATTCAGCAATTTTTTTATTGTTTTGAGTATGGTGGCCTGTTAAAAGACGAAAAGCCCATCTGAACAGGGGTGGTCATGTGGAAATGGAATGACAAAAAAGTACAGGCATTCTGCAAATACAGTCATTAGTGAAGCCTTCTCCTTCATCCTCAACAGCCCAAGAAGCATTGTGAGAAAATAAAACAGCAACTAGCAAAAAGACCCTGATGTTGGGAAAGTGTGACGGCAAGAAGAGAACAGGACAACAGAGGATGAGATGGTTGGACAGTGTCATCGAAGCTACCAACATGAATTTGACCAAACTCTGGGAGGCAGTGGAAGACAGGAGGGCCTGGCGTGCTCTGGTTCATGGGGTCACGAAGAGTCGGACACAACTTAAACAACAGACCTGCCCACTGGGTGACGTGCCTGCTGGAACCAAGCAGGTTCAGGAAGGTCCAAGAAAAGAGGAAGGAAACCCTCTGCTTAGGGCTTTCTCAAACCTGATTGGGCTCTGACTGAATGCTCCTCCTCATGTCCCCTGACCCGCAATCTATATGGCAGAGAGAATTTCAACATAGACTTCTCTAGAGTGATTAGAGGAACTTTTTTTATTATCTGAAATATTATTCGTAGTGTTGAGGTTTCCTTCTTTGGCCAGTGATTTATTTACTAACAACTCAAATTGCAAAGCTGCAGTCTGAAAATCAGCTAGCTGAGTACTTTGAAAATAGACCCTCAAATGTCCCTGGAAATAATGACACACGTCATTCCCACAGACACAATAAAGCAAATAAGATTAATTTTCCAGCATGTTTGTGGGCAGCCATCTTTGTCTCCATACATTTGTCTTAGAAACAACAGCAATCCATCAAACAAAGCTCCACTTTCAAAAGATTCAAGTATGAGGCTTTGAACTAAGCCTTTACAACATGTATGTTGTACAGAGTTGCAAGATGGGCGATAGTTGGCTCAGTCATGCCACAGATGAGAAAGACCTTGGAAATGTTCTACAGTAGATCACAAATTGAATAAGAACCAGTAGCTGCAAAAAAGACAAACACTAACTTAGGCTTCAATACCAGAAGTCTACTATCCAAATCACGTTTCACCTCTGTTCAGCACTAGTTAGGCTCATCTTGAGTTCTGGACACATTATAAGACAGATGCAGACAAACTGGAACGTGTTTAGAGATGGGCACCTAGGACGATCAGGGAACTGGAAACCAAACACTGTGAGGAAAGACTGAAAGAACTAGACATGTCTTGCCTTTAGAAAAGAATAGAAATATTATCACCTCCTTGAAATACTTCAAAGGTTGTCATATAGCCGCCCCAAGTAGACTCTGTCTAGAGGGGCGGGGAAGAAAAATAGCGTAATAAATAAATAAATAAATAAATAAATAAATAAATAAATAAATAAATAAATAAATAAATAAATAAGTTGGATCTGTTGTTGCAGAGTACAGTACATATATTAATGGGCTCAAGTTGCAGGAAGCTAGATTTTGGCTGAATATCAGGAAAAAGTTCCCCACTCTTAGTAGTACAACAATGGAACCAATTGCTTGGTGGTGGGTGAGACATAAAAAAGAAAGTTAAGATAGCTGTCTGTCAGATATACTTTAGGGTTTGGACTCTATGGTCTTATAGGCCCCCTTCCAACTCCATTATTCTATGATCCTGTACTTGTCTGCAACAAGGAGACTTGTAAGTTACTATGCAACTACTCTCTTCTTTGCTTTGCTTCAGATGGGCCCAAGCTCATGCATGCACCAAGTAGAGCTTTATTTGATGGCATTCCTTCTCAGTCCACTCATCTCGTTACTAGCTTTTTGGTGTGCTGGCATTGCACAAGTGCACCATGCATATAAGTAACTTCATCCTAAATCAGTGCGCCCTGGGGCCAAGTGGGTGTAGGTGAAGACAGCACATAGGTTTTAAAGCCAAACAAAGACAAGCCAACTTTTCCCTTCTCCAGCATGACCTGCCTTAAGATTTGTCTATACTCTTGAATTCCAAGGAAACAGACTACAGTAATTATCTGAGTCTTCTGCTGGCGCCCTGAGACCCAGGAACACTAGTTTTGATGAAATATTTCCTTTCTTGCTTGGGCAAAAAGTGAGTGACCACCCTGATATCTATTTTCTTCTATGTAGGAAAAGGCATTTTTGAGAAGCAGCCCTCAACTATTGAAGGCAAAGTAACTGGCAGTTGTTAAAGAGAATACAGCACATAATATGCTGTTTCAATAATTTCTTAATTCAATAACTTCAGAGAAACAATTCCTTAACTGGGTACTGTTACTCTTGAGGGTACTCAGTTCCTCAGGGAACATTCCAGAATAGTTATGCAATAGCAGGCATCCTTTCCTCTGCAATATATTATGAATGTATCTCAAAGTAGAAGAATCAGATGTATGAAAACTGAATGAAAGGCAAAGAAGTGTAAAAGAGCTTAGGTTGCTTCCTGGAAGAGGGCTGTTCTTCCTCTTAAACTAAAACTAAAGCTTTTCTAGACCAGAACTCCCAGAATCCCCCACTGACCATGGCTAGGCCAAGGCACAATAGTCTAAAAAAATCAGTCGGTTTTCTAGCTTCTGGAATAGGATGTGAAAAAGTTACGTTTCTTAACAACTATGCATGCCTTGTTAGACAGTAAGGTTATCAGGTCTCAGACCATTGTCTAAAGCAGTGGTTCCTAACCTTGGGTTCCCAGATGTTCTTAAACTAGAATTCCCAGAAGCCTTCACCACGAGCTATGTTGGCCAGGATTTCTGAGAATTTTAATTCATGAACATCCGGGAATCCAAGGTTGGGATCCACTGCAACTAGAGGCTTCCCAGAAGCCACTGGGGCAGCTTCCTTCCTTCCTTTCCTTTTCAAACAGGAAGTTAGACCCACCCAATAAAGTCAAAAACTCCAAAATGCACATCCCTAGAAAACATGGCAAAGTATTAAGATGTAGAAGGCATATCAAATCCTCTTTGATAGTTATACATGAAAAATGGACATAACAATTAGCTATTCCTTTTTATATTAACCAATCTGCAATTAGAATGCTCATATTAGACTCTTGCATGTTACATGATGGGAAAATAAAAGAAACGTATAGATCTGCCTAACTTGATATTTAAGAAGCTTTTGCACAATAGGACCTCACACTGGAATGCTTCATTTTCTGCTGAAATTTAACACAGCCCTTTCTCAGTTTCTAGGAATGCCATAAACCCTGATTAAGTGCTAATTATAATTGTCATAAGAATAAAGCAGGCTTATCTTTAAAAAACTAATCCCAGATGCAAAATTGAACTTTATTCTACAAAGAAAAATATTCTCAGCAGCAAGTTGTTCCATGCAGGGGCGGACTGCTAATTAGTTCCTTTAAAAAAAATACTTTGAAACCACACAGGTTTGAAAAACTTCCTCTGTGCTTTGAGACCACCACCCTCTCCCCGACTGCATGGCATAATCCACTGGGAATGATTCTAATGGTGTCACAAGCTCTTTCAAAATGAACATGACCTACGAAAGAGCACAGCTTTATGTATCTGTGTGACTTGTGTGACATAAGCCTGGTAAAACAGGATGCCCAGATGCTGTGCTGTGTTTTGAATCTTGGCTGCCGAATTCAACCTCCATAGCAGTGTTCTAGGTCAGATCCTTTCCGACAGGATCAGATAGAATTCTCTGGCTCTAAACATGGGTCTGCGGCAGGTTTTAACTAGGCCAAAAGAAGGCAGAGAGAGGTGAGGGCATACCCAAATAGTATGTGATGCTCAACCACAATACACTATACAGTGGTTCATGTAATTAACTGAACAATTGCCCATGCCATGGAATATACTGTACCTCTGGAAAGTTTCATTTGCTTCAGGAGCCTCTTAGGGCACATCAACCCACCTCACTCTACTCCTTCCCTTGAAGCAATTCCGCTTAGGGCAGGCTTGTCCAACCTGCGGCCCATTGGCCGCATGCGGCCCAGCACGCCTCATAATGCGGCCCAGTGCAATTTTTTATTTTTAAAGAAATTCCAAAGTTTCAAGTTACACTGCCGGCGCTTGCGGCCAGAATGTGGCCGGGGCACGTCACAACAGTAGGGGGGGAGGGAAGGAAGGAAGGAGCAGGAGGGGAGGGGAGAGGGGGGCTGCGTGACTGCATTGCGCCATCTCCGTCAATTGGTGGACCCACCAGAGTCGAAGCTGGAAGCCTCTGCTGTCTGAGATCGCAGCTGCCAGCAAGCACGCTTGGAGCGGGGCTGTGGAGGATGGCTAGGGCCGGCCCCCCCCAAGCAGCCCAAACCAAATTTATGTGCGTCCCAAACCAAATTTTCATCTTCTAATGTGGCCCAGGGAAGGTGAAAAGTTGGACACCCCTGGCTTAGGGGGGAAAGGCTTCCATCACTAAGAATGGAAGCTTTTTTCCTTCCCTCCAATTGTCCCATGTGGGAAGCAGCTGGGGAAGGATGGGAAAGTTGGGTGGGACTGAGGGGTATGCATGAGGGAGTCAATTCTGGATGAGACACGTTCTGTGGGATGTTGGTTTGAGACTTCATTCAAGTCTGCATTTTAAAGTGAACCTGATTTGATCTATACGTCCTAGACAAGGTAAGAATGAGATAATGAATCTATTCCAGTTGGGACTAGCAATAGGAAAGTGGCCTATTATGTATGGCTACATAAAAGGCAGGTTGGAAGCCTTTGAAATTTATCAATATAAAATAAAACACATTAACATAATATTCCACAAATAAAGAGGTACCATAAAGGCAGAGACAAAAGCCATCAAGTAGTTCAAGGGAGAAGTGAGATTTAAAGGAGTCCAATTCTGGCTCTCGTGTTCAAGCTCTACGCTATACCAGCTCATGTTCTTTTTCCTTTGTCTTCGGTTGTTTTCCAGCGTACTCTGGTTTGCACTCCGGGCACTTACCAATAATCCTGTTAATGTTTTTCTCTTGTTCAAATGTTTTCCCTATCAAAGTCCAAACCCTATCTTACCTGTGGAATATGTATGGATCAGCATGTTGCTGGTCACCTGCCCCACCTCTTCAACAACAAATGTCATGGTCTGTGGAAGTTCTGGCCCCCTTCGGCCCATTAAGCAAAATTTAACCCTTAGTATCAAGCATTATGGGAGATCCTTAGCCTTATTATTCAAAAAGCCCTCAACCTGGTACCCTCCTCATTGGGGAAGTTTACCTTGAACCATAGGTCATAGTGCCCAGCAATAATGTTTTGTTTGCACTCATTGCCCAAATAGTGGCTATAAAGGGAACAGGACACTGTTGCTAGATATGTCCTGTTCCACTTGCCAGAGGCCCGAAACTTCCAGGCAGAGCTGTGTCACCCACTTCTGTGAAGCTCTTCACAGACTTAGCCAGTTCTTGCAGCAGAAATATTGACTGTACCATGACATGGAGAGTTTTCCAAGACATCCTTCTAGGAATGCCCAGCTCCGAGGACCCCTTGAATCCAGACATCTGAGAAGCAGTCAGTGCACTGGGAGAGTTGCGCAAAGCAGTAACAGTTCTTCACAACAGCAATTTCCTGCTGCTTCGTGCTCCACCACCTGCAGCCGACACTGTACTTTGCCTAATAGCAGGGCTGGCCATAGAGTTACAACCACCTTACACTAGAAAAGCTATAATCGTTATTTAACCAGAAATGTACAACTTCTGGCAACTTCAGTATGAAAAAATAATTTGTTACAGATGTAAGAAACACAGTTACCTAATTGCTTAGACATTAATAACTTTATCCTGAAATTAGTAATTTCAGCCTAAAATTACTGATTTTTAAATGAACAGAAAAAGCCCAAATTAATAAAATAATTTGATCAACAACTCTATTATTCCATGGCACCACTACTCCTAGTTGACACAAGCAGATCAAAAGGATCATAACTTATTCATAATGCAGAATGGGAAATGTGGGAAAGAAACAATAGGCTATGGTTAAGAAGCACTTAATTGCTCTAAGGTCTCCTAAATCTGTGAATAATCTAATCGCTTCCTATGTATTTGATTTTCCTCCAAGGAATACAGGAGGACATCTATGTAAGAATACATGAAGTGGCTTTGATAACATCAGATTAGACTTTCAAAGCCTCCAGGGAAAGGAAAGAAACCTGCATGCTACCCAGGGGAGTCAGATACAGTTAGTAGCATGTAGCAGTAGGCTTGTTTTGACAGCTGTGGAATAAGCTGGCTCAGAGGTTAGCTGAATGCACAATATAAAAGGAATTACGCTTTTTGAAATTTATGGTGTTGTTTCCGCTCATGGAAAGAGAGCAGCAAAAAAAAAAAAAAAAAAGAAGAACATGTGAAAAGAGAAGAAACCAAAACACTTTCCAAGAATGACTGCTTTTCAAATTCGCCAAGACTTATCCCTCTGAGCTTGGGCAGCTGAGACAGAGTTGTGCTTGGCTATACAATTCCATTAATTTTGCACTGGTATATGTTTTTCGAATCCACAGAGCAAATTACACACACACACAAACACACACGGAGGGAGGGAGAGTGTATTTCACTGATCAGATGTAAGTAGCTTATGACTATCCAGCTGCTGTTAAACTACAGTGCTTAACATCCTCAGCTATTCGGCTAGCTGGCTGGGCACAATGGAAGATCAAATCTCACAGCATCTGGAGGGCCCCATCTTTTCCACTTCTCTTACAGAAGGAAAATCATGGAATGGATGCATCCTATTTCACCCTTCTACAAACTGGTGCCCAACAGATACATTGGATTGTAGGGTGACATGTTATTTCTTAGCAGCCTTCTTATTGATAGGGAAATTACACCAGCTTTTACACACTAGGTCAATCATAACTTTTTCTATTCTGTTAGTGACCCCAGAATTTAGCAATAATTCATTTTTTAATTGGCAATAATTTTCAGTTTTTTTAATTTTAATCAGGAAACAACAAGGGCATTCTTCCTGTATAACAATAGATTTTTGCCACTTTATTTCATTAGTGACTATTTTAGCAATTTTAAATTGCATTTTTAACGTAAAGATTTAACAGATTTTTTTTTAAAAAATTACATTTCAAGTTTCCCTAGTGGTTCAATATTAATATATTGATGGCCACTAACAATTCTGTGTTCATATACTAGTGCTAATATTAGTATCTCTTAGTTAGTTAGGCATCCTTCAGTCTCGAAAGACTATGGTATCGTGCTCTGTATGGAGGACTTGGAGCAGCGTCTAGTGTGGCTGAGGAGGCCGATTCGAGAGTGACAGTCTCTTCCACACTGATGACAAATCCAATTTGTCCCCTGTCCAGCTCCCTGGTTTTGCTGCTTTTGTGACTTCCTCTTTGCCTCAGCCTGCTGGGCAAGGGTCTCTTCAAATTGGGAGAGGCCGTGATGCAATGCCTGCCTCCAGGCTGAACGCTCAGATGTCAGGGTTTCCCATCTGTTGAGGTCCATTCCTAAGGCCTTCAGATCTCGCTTGCAGATATCCTTGTATCGCAGCTGTGGTCTCCCTCTGGGGCGGTTTCCCTGCACTAATTCTCCATACAGGAGATCCTTTGGAATCCGACCATCAGCCATTCTCACGACGTGCCCAAGCCAACGCAGACGTCGCTGTTTCAGTAATGTGTTCATGCTGAAAATTCCAGCTCGTTCTAGGACTACTCTGTTTGGAACTTTGTCCTGCCAGGTGATACCAAAAATCCGTCAGAGACAACGCATATGGAAGGTGTTTAGCTTCCTCTCCTGCCGTGCACAAATGGTCCAGGACTCACTACAGTACAGGAGTGTGCTTAGGACACAGGCTCTATAGACCTGAATCTTCGTATGTGTCGTCAGCTTCTTATTGAGCCATACTCTGTTTGTGAGTCTAGAGAACATGGTAGCTGCTTTGCCAATTCGTTTGTCCAGCTCAACATCCAGAGACAGGGTGTCAGAGATGGTTGAGCCAAGGTACACAAAGTCATGAACAACCTCCAATTCTTGTGTGGAGATGGTAATAGAAGGAGGTGAGTCCACACCCTGGCCCATGACTTGTGTTTTCTTCAGGCTGATTGTTAGTCCAAAGTCTTGGCAGGCCTTGCTGAATCGATTTATGAGTTGTTGGAGGTCTTCAGCAGAGTGGGCAACAATGGCTGCATCATCTGCGAAGAGGAAGTCCCGCATGCATTTCAGTTGGACTTTGGTCTTCGCTCTCAATCTAGAGAGATTAAAGAGCTTTCCGTCTGATCTAGTCCGGAGATAGACACCCTCGGTTGCAGTTCCAAAGGCATGCTTCAGCATGACAGCAAAAAAGATCCCAAAAAGTGTTGGTGCAAGGACACAGCCCTGTTTCACTCCGCTTCGGATGTCAAAGGGGTCTGATGCTGAGCCGTCAAAAACTACAGTGCCTTTCATTCCCTCATGGAAGGATCTGATGATGTTAAGGAGACGGGGTGGACATCCAATCTTGGGAAGTATTTTAAAAAGGCCATCCCTGCTAACCAAGTCAAATGCTTTTGTAAGGTCTATGAAGGCCACTAAGAGTGGCTGTTGTTGTTCCCTGCATTTCTCCTGCAGCTGTCGGAGGGAGAATACCATGTCAGTGGTGGATCTATTAGCTCGGAATCCACACTGTGATTCTGGATAGACTCTGTCTGCAAGAACCTGGAGCCTCTTCAGCACAACACAGGCTAGCAGCTTCCCTACAACGCTAAGAAGAGAGATGCCACGGTAGTTATTGCAGTCACCCCTGTCGCCTTTGTTCTTGTACAATGTGACGATGTTTGCATCCTTCATGTCCTGTGGGACTCCACCTTCCCTCCAGCAGAGACAAAAGACTTCATACAGTTCAGTGGTGATGATCTCCTTACAGCACTTCAGCACTTCAGCAGGGATGTTATCCTTTCCAGGTGCCTTGCCGGAGGCGAGGGAATCCAAGGCCGCTTTTATTTCTGCTAAGGTTGGTTCACTGTCCAGCTCTTCCAAGACAGGCAGGCACTCAATGTTATTTAATGCTTCTTCGGTTACTACATTCTCTCTGGAATATAGCTCGGAGTAGTGCTGTACCCAGCGTTCCATCTGCTGTGCTCGGTCCTGGATGGGCACACCTGTAGCAGACTTCAAGGGAGCAGATTTCTTCTGCATTGGACCTAAGGCCTGCTTGATACCATCATACATTCCTTTGATGTTACCTGTGTCCGCTGCTATCTGTAACTGGGAGCAGAGCTGGAGCCAATAATCATTGGAGCATCTCCTGGCAGCCTGTTGGACTTAGCTTCGAGCAGCTCGAAGAGCTTGCAAGTTGTACTCGCTAGGACAGGTTTTGTATGCTGCTAGAGCTCTTCTCTTATCCTCGATGGCTGGCATTAGCTCCTCTGAATGGGCTTCGAACCAGTCAGCCATCTTTTTGGTCTTCTTGCCAAAGGTGGACAAGGCGGTGTTATAGACAGCGTTCTTGAAGTGTTCCCATCGTTTAGGTGCATTTACATTAGCCGGACCTGGGAGGGCTTCCTCGAGTGCTTGGGCGAATTCCTTCACTTTTCTTTGATCACGAGTCTTGCTGATGTCAATACGTGGTCTTCCTTCCTTTTTCGTGTGATATACTCTCTTTGTTCGTAGTTTTACTCTACTACACACCAGGGAGTGATCAGTATCACAATCAGCACTCTGGTAACTGTAAGTATCTCTAAGCTATGGGTAAATCAAGTCAAAGTCAGCATTTCCCAATAGTTTTGCCGGGCGGCTTCTCTTCGCTTTTGCTTCCCTCAACAGGCCTTGTCCTAGATACAAGCTTATGTTCTACAGGAAATGACGGTCTCTAACAGCAATGGATTTAGGTGAATCCCTTCACCCTGCTATCACACACCTTTCATTACTCAGACATGCAATTCCAGTTTCTCAGTCTGGTTTCTGGCAAGCAACCCGCTTAGGACTAGAAATCAATATGCTGATATGGTTTAGTGGGGTCAAAAATCTAGCTACAATTTAAAATGAAACAAACAACCTTACAGTTTCTCACTTCCCATTTGTTCTATTTCACTCTCAGCCCCAAAGGCAATTGAAAGAAACCTGGAAAAATAGAAAGCCCCAGACTGTGTATTTGCCAAACTAGCACGAAAACGCAAAACAAAACAGCAAAAGCCCTCTGGTTCATCGGGAAGCTTATCAACCCTGATTTACCCTCGATAGGCAAGCTTCTGGGGTGGGAGCTGTAATGCAATCTTCATGTGGCGTTTGAACAGTAGTGAGTGTGCAGCTGTCACTTTATCTGTCAGCCTCTTGTGCCGGCTGCTCTCCCAGCCCGGTGGAATTATGGAAACTGAATACAATTGGACGGTGAAATCACACCACAGTTACAAAAGCATTTCTTGGACACCCTCAAGCCGCATTCTAGCAGGGAGGATCCTGTACTGTTCCGCCGCAAATAATGAACTCCAAACATTCCCAGGACACTGTCCTAGGAACTGCAAATGTCCTTTTAATGTAGTTTACTAGTTTTTAATTTGTCAGCAGAACTGTAAACTTCTATTTAACCATTAACTTCTATTTGCTGGAAAACACCAGCAAAGTTGCCATTTCTAAGGTGCTCCCTAGTAGTTAATTTTTTAAAGACAGATCCCCACACCAAATTTAACTGGGACAGTGGTTTAACATGAGTCACTATAAATACCACACCTCTAGTCTTTATGACATTGTATCTCACCGGAAATTTTCATTTATTTCAGGAAAACTTATTTTTACATGGCGACTTTAAAATTAATGGGTTACCAAGTACATCTAGAAATAACTCCTATCAACCTGAGGGAAAATTATATCAGTTTTTTGATTGACATGGTTTTTACTACAGAAAAAAACAACACTTGGGCTAGTTTCCACTTTCTGTTTGGGGAACATGGCTCAGGCATGATTCCTAGATCAAAAAAAACACACCACTTAATAGATAACAAGTGTTTAAGGGCTGTGCCTCTGTTATAGGGTGTACAACAGGGCCCAGAACTATATTTTTGAGAAAGATATAGTTTGACCCAAACCTCTGCTAGAATGAGGCTTTTCTTAGAGAATGAAATGTGTAAGAACTCATCCTATCTCAAAGAAAAGGTAGTCTGCACTTCTTATTTTTCCCATTTCTTTATCAAGTATAAGTTAGTTCTCATAAAATTTAATATAAAATTGTTGGTATGCATATTGGCTACAGACATTCATGAACTGGGCCGTAGGTGTAAGGTAGTAAACACCTGTGATTAAAGGTAGTTGAGTTTAAAAGGGTTTTCACCTTGTGGATGCAACTTGGAAGGATTTCTATCCTGAAAGTTGAGATATAAATAATCTTAATAAATAACAGCCAGCTGTCCTCTTTGCTTAGAAGTACAAAGTTCATTTCTCTATTACATTCTTTTCTGCTTTGGGAGGAAAAACATACTTTGCATCAAAATATTCTGTTTCCCTGAAAATAAGACCTAACCTGAAAATAAGCCCTAGTAGGATTTTTCATGATGCTCGTAATATAAGCCCTACCTCTAAAATAAGCCCCTACTTAAGTGAAACCCCATCCTCCACCATTGTGCAGCAACCAGAAGA
This sequence comes from Pogona vitticeps, assembly GCF_051106095.1. Classification (NCBI taxonomy): domain Eukaryota; kingdom Metazoa; phylum Chordata; class Lepidosauria; order Squamata; family Agamidae; genus Pogona; species Pogona vitticeps. The sequence continues at coordinate 213,686,080 of NC_135786.1, read as the reverse complement.
TGACAACTGTATTTAAATAAATGTAGATAGTTATACAGTGGTGCCTCGCATAACGAGCGCACCATTTAACAACGAATCCGCATAGCCATCTATTTTTTGGAATCGCTAATGCGATTGCATTGCGATGTTTTAATAGCCTAAACATCGCATTGCAATGATCAGTAAGCATTTTGCTTACCGATCCTCGCATGGCGATGTTTGCGGAACAGCTGATCGGCAGTTCCAAAATGGCCGCCGGGTGCCCAAAATGGCCACCGCAACCATTTTCGCGCGATTTCCTCGCTTACTGAGGCAGCAAAAATGGCGGTGCTGTGGAGGATCTTCGCATCATGGTGAGTTTTTGCCCCATAGGAATGCATTAAATGAAGTTTAATGCGTTTCTGTAGGGTTCCCCCCCCGCATTGCGATGTTTCCGGATAGCGACGATTAGTCCGGAACAGATTAACGTCGCTATGCGGGACACCACTGTACATGAAAAAAAAATCCCCTGAAAATAAGCCCTAATCCTTTTTTTGGAACAAAAATTAATATATGACCCTGTTTTATTTTCAGGGAAACAGGGTAGATATTTTCTAGCTTGTTAAATAGCTGGGTGTAGTTGAAACAGCCAGTCTTCATTGGGAAATGCTGCTGAGAAACTTGGTAGCTAAGACCTTTTCTCAGCTATCAGATATGATTCTAAGACCCTCTCTTGCAATCCCTCCAAACATATGGTAGATTGACAATTGCCAGCTGTCTGAAGTTATGGAGTGACATAATTTGAAATGCATTCTATTGTATCTCGTCCTCCCAATGAGCATAGAAGCATATAATATTTAGGCTAACACTATGACTACAAGATTTTATTTCAATCATGTTGGTCTTGCATTCAGAATACCTGTCACTGTACCTGATTTATTATTAAGTAACAGACTGTTCAGATGTATTTATGCCAACAGGGGACAATGGGACTATTTTGTAATTAATGTATAGACTATCCCTGATTCTCAACAACACATTCTTCTTTCTTTTACGTCTTGTTGGTGAGCTTTCCTATAATCAATGGAACCTACTTTACTTGGGCAGTAGGCCTCTTGTCCATCAGCCAGACACATACATTAATAGAAGACCAACTTAAATTTAGCATAGTTAACCACTGCAGAAGCTTTATTTAACTACAAATATTGGGAGGGGAAAATAAAGCAATGGCAAGGTTCAAAGTAAAGTAAATGTTCAAAGGAAAAAGTTTAACTGACATGAAATATACCACAGTAATCAGTGAAGTCTTCCTCAAACCAATATAAAATCTAAATATTTTTGTAACTATGAGGCTGCTGTATACTTAATAAAACTAGAGTGTTCTTGGATGATAACTCCTAGAATTACACAGCCAGTTGAGTGATTCTGGGAACTACGGTTCAAGAAACTAAATTCTCCAAACCCTGATTTTTAGCCTAATATTGCCTATATGGATCTCAGTCAGGTCTTTTCTCCTCTCTGTAACCTGAAACTGACATTCTGATGATCTTTGGACAGAACCATAGATAAAAGGGCGAGACCAAAATCACCAGCTTATAGTTCTTACTGTCAGTAACTAAACTGTCAGTAACTAAACCTTAGGAGGGGCTTTTGTACCATTTAATATTGAGAAAAAGAAAATATGAAAACAATTGTGCTATAAGGAAGGGAGCAATGTCAAGACTGAGAGCCCTTCAGGAAGGTCAGATTTGGTCCAAGCCCTGGGGGTCTATAGGGTCATAGCCTCATTATACGCATTTCAAACATCCTTTTACCCTTGTTATCAAGGGTGTAACATTTACTTAACAAACCTGATTGCCTGCAATCATACAATATGCATCCTTTTTTTTTTTTTAAGAAAAACTTCAATGAGTCAATATTCACAGTCATGGGCTTTTTCAACATGTATTTCTGAGAATGTTCTCCTGATTCAACCCTTTGTGATTTTTAGGGGCAACTATGCCACAATCTGACCTACCTAAATAACCTGTGATTTTCCTCATTGTTTCAAAGGGCATTTGAAAAGAATTTATGTGCTGATTCTCACTAGTTACCGTGAAAACACTCCATATTAATTAATACTCTAGAACACCCTAGGTAGGCAAAACAAAACACAGAATGCACCCATAACGTTATAGGATGCAAAGGGAAAGCCAAATATGTCTTCCACTAGATTGCAAGCACTCCAATTCAGCCAAGGGGAAAAATAGACACATCTCCATTCAACACCACTGGGGCTAGGGGCGGTGGACTCATCTGTAGCTCAAAATCCATGTATAACTCTTGTGCCCCTCCAAAACATAACTACAATGTATAAACAGTTGATTAACATGAGGGGGGAAGAGAACTCATGAGTTTACTGTATTAACTGTGCAGCATGCATCAGCACCCTCCCTGCACCACCATATGGAGCTGCTATGCCAGGAGAGGAGGCCAGCTGGGCCAACACCATTGGACAAGGGACTTCCACACCACCAACTACAGGAGCCTCAGTATGTCCGAGACCCATCTTTCTCAGACCACTTCCTGGAAACAAATAGTAGCACAGTATTTACTGAATATTTATATTTTTATTGGAATATTTGGGGGGGGGGGAACCCATGTATAACCAAAACCTTGCTGCTCACACCCATGCAATTCAAGGGAGAAGTGCAGGCATAATCAGACGTGCTGCTGCTGAGTGAATGGCTTCAGCATTATTCTCTTGGTATCTTTTAGATCTACTGTAGGTCACAACATTCTCTGAAACCTCAGAGATCTACAAGATCTCTAGTTGCTCTTATGTTCTTTCTGCAAGATTGCCTTTGCAAACAAGAATAATTAAAGCTCTTAAGGCAATTTCACAAACTTTCAGACATCTGCCCTGATGGTTCTTGTACAGCTAAGGCAAGCTCTACAAATATGGCCAGCAAAACTCAAATACCATGGGATGAGGAAGACAGGAATTGGCCAATGGTCAATCTTTGCCCAGCTTCTGCAAGAGAGGGCATGATCTGGTTGCTCACCTACATCCTGAGCCTGGAAAGAACTAGCTACAAATAACAGCACAGCTTTTTCAGAATCAAAAGAAGAGTTGGCAGGACTGGGACCACAAAATAGTGACTTTCAGGCATGAAAGCATTTCCTCTTCCATTCCATGGATTCCAAGCCTGCCCGGGCTTTAAGATCATCAGGGGAGGCTTTACTCGTTGTCCCGTCATCCTCACAGGAGCACTTGGTGGGGACATGGGAGAAAGCCTTGTCTGTGGCTGCTCCCAGGCTCTGGAACTCCCTCTCAGAGATTAGGCTGGCTCCGTCTTCGCTGTCCTTCCACGAGCAGGCAAAGACCTTTCTCCTCAGGGAGGCTTTTCTTTAATGACTAGTGGTCTGAGAGGAGTTTTTAAATGGATTGTTGTGCTCTGTTGTTTAAAATATGTTTTAGTGCTGATTTCATTGCTGTTTTTAATGTAATACTTCTTCTTATAAAATATTTGTATACCTACTGTTCTTAGCTTTTAAATATTGTCTTTTTAATGATGTACGCCACCTTGGGTTCTTTTTAAGGAGAAAGGTGGGATAAAAATATTTTAACATACTCACTAACTAAATCCTTAGGTGTCCTTTTAACTTGGGACTGGGACATAGGACACTTTTAACTCCACCAAAATGGCTATGAGCCCTCGCTCCAGTAAAACACTGAGCCCTCATTCAGAAAAATCATGCAGATAGACCCTATATCCACCCCATGTGTTTGCTTCCTATACTGCTACCCTTAGGATCACTAGCTTACAAGAGACAGAAGCATCTCCGAAAAAATGAAGAGCAGGATTTGTTCCCACAAGAATCAAAATTCCAAGGAACAGCAAATGTCTCAATAAAATGAACCACACCCAAACTTCTGGCTGAATCCCCAGCTTGCTGCTGCATTCTAAGCTCTGCTGCTTGTCTCCCACCACCTGATACATCTATTTTGAAAAGGTGTTCCTTATATCTATAGAACCTGTTCTTGTTGGCACATTAGTGCTGGGAAGACTATTCCATAAGATCTTATAACTGAGTCTTTGGAATAATCCACCATTTATTTTATTCCCACACCTCTAACAGCCCGCATTGTTTAAACGATAGTCACGCTGTTTCAAAAGAAGACCTAGAAATCTGTCCAGAATATTTTTATAAATAATACACTAATGCTGAGAATACTTGTGGTTTTCTGCTGGTAGATTTGTCACTAGTGACAAATGTGAGAAAGGTCAGGGACTAACATAATCTGTAAAGGCACAGAATGAGCTCATGGTACTAATATATGGATGGATTCATGTGAGATGGAATTCTCTCTCTCTGTGTGTGTGTGTGTGTGTGTGTGTGTGTGTGTGTGTGTGTGTGTGTGTGTGTGTGTGTGTGTGTGTGTGTGTGTGTGTGTGTACTTGTTTATTTCCTATGTATCATTTACTGAGATCTCTCAATGCCTCCAGCTGTGTTCATTCCTCTACAAATTTTAGGCCACTGATTTCCATTAAGCTGGGAAAATATACAATTTTTATTTTCTTTGTTTCATGTATAACTCATGAAGTCTTATGTGCCAATCCTGTAGTAAAAGCAATTCACCAAAGAACAGGGGAAATTAAACTAAACTCACTTGTACAAAATTAATATATTATATCCAATAATTGAGTCTCTAGATAAGCATTCTGATGTAGTGGGTTTCTTTTTTTTCTGATTACAAATATATATATAGTTGTCATGGTACATATCCATTATTTAGATCATAAATTTCGTGATGTTACTGTTTATAACTGTGCTCAACAGAATATATCCAATGTTAGTGTTCTCCTCCTCTGTCCTTCCAGAAAGTGTCTACTCTTTAGGTTTGTTCCAATAGTCATATAAATGTAAGAATATCACAAGAGCCCTATAGAACAGACTGGAGTGCAGGAAGTTACATTTTTTTAAAAAACTACATGTAGTTAAAGTTCAATGGCCCAAAAAGATAGTTGCTGTTATAGTCTTAAAAGCAATCATTTTCTTACTTCAGGGCAGAAAGGCTACAAACTACAATCTTTGTGGTGTAAAATAGTCTCTTCCCATGCAGCTTCACCTCCACACCCACAACAAAAGGTACACCATGATACAGCACCTGAACTGTGTGATATTATTTGTTACTTGAGCCCTGCCAGAATGCACAGTCCATACAAACTATATAGTTACATACATAAGGATAATATAACTCTGCGGTTTCTCAGCTCCACAGTCTATACACCACATAAAGCACATTTGGGCTTATACACACAGTGATGTTGTTTCTAGTCATTCTGTCACCTTTTGTTGAAGATGTGAATTTGTGACCACAGATGGGGAGGGTGTTCGTTGCTAAATGTAGTGGGTTGTCCTGTTACCACCTGTACTTACTAGATGGCCCAATTATCCCAGCCTGGTTTGGTCTAGAGATTGTGCTAAATAGGGCCAGTTTGAGGTGTGATATATCATTTGGAGTGATCCTTGCATCCACATGCAAGGATCAACCATACCACACCTGCAACAACCCTGTTTACTACAACACCAATCCTCTCTTTCCCTTTAAAAGGAAACAAAACAGAACAAAACAAAACCCCTCTCATATCTCCTCTCTACTTAACAAACCTGAGAAATAGAAAGCCTCCTTCCTGCTCCCTCAAGGAGTGGAAGGGAGATGAAGCTTTCCATTTCTTTTCAGTTGTAAATGGCACAGTGCATCAGCAATGCATTTAAAGAGCTTTAAAAAAAAACAAACCCACAGCACACCAGCAAAGCAACACTTAAAAAGAAATAGAAAACTTCCTCTCCCTTCCCCTCCGCAAGGGAGTGGGAAGGAAGCTTTCCATTTTTCAAGATTGTTAAGTGGCTTAAGCATAGGGACAACTTAAACCATCTACTTTGGTTCAGACCCAGTGATCATACTTACTGGAACTAAACCAAAAAATGATCACTCACACACACACACACACACACACACACAAAAGTAGACCCTGACAGGGACCCAAAATGTGCAGGTAGGTGATGATCAGGGATGGGCTGGTTTGTAATAAGCTGTAGGTTGTGTGGTCACTGGGGAAAGTAGTGTCCCCATC